>NW_027182873.1:182500-230000 GCF_041146395.1 Eulemur rufifrons | reverse complement strand
ACTTAAACCTCACCGTGCGCCTAACTTTAACCTCTTATCCTAACGTTAATGCATAACCCATTTCCTGAGAACAACCCCTATCCCATAATTCTAACCCTATCTCCTAGTCATCACTGTGACACCTAATCCCTAACACTAGTTCTAAACCGCTAACCCTAACCGTAACCCTACCTACAACCCTAACACTGACAGTAACCTTTACTTCTAAACCCAACGCCTTGCCTAACAAAAACCCTAACCCTTGACCCTAACCCTTCACCCTAACCCCTAAGCCTTACCCTAACCCTTAACCCTAATCCTAATCCTAACCATTAAACCTAACCCTAGCTATTAAAGCTAACCCTAAACCTTATCCTGACGACTTGACCTAACCCTGACACTAACCTAACACCTAACCCTAACCAGAACCCCTAAAGCTAACCCTGAACCCTATCCCTAACCCTAGCAGTAAACTTTAACCCTAAACCTAAGCCCAACCCGTAACCCTAATCCTATCCTTTTACCCTAAAACTAACCCCTAAACCTAACCCCTATACCTCACCCTAACTCTAACCCCAATCCTAATTCTAACCATACCCCTTCATAAAACACTAACTCCTAACCGCTAACCCTAACACTATCCAAAAACCCTAATCACTAATCCCTAACCCTAACGCTTAACCTTTACCCTAACCGTTAACCCTCACCCTAAATCTTAACACTGACCCTAACCTTAACCTTTAACTCTAAGCCTAACCCTTAACCCTACAGTAAGGAAGACCCTTAATGCTAATGGGATCCCTTATCCCTAACCCTAACACTACAGCTAAAAATAACCCTCACCTTTGATGCTTAAACCTAACCCCTAACACTTACTTTAACCCCAAACCCTAACCCTAATCCTAAGCATTAAACCTAACCCTATCTCTTAACCCTAACGCTAGCCCTTACCCTAACGTCTAGATCTAACCCTAAATCTAACCTACCGCCTAATCCTAACATTAAGCCCTAATGCTAATTCTAACCCTGAACCCTAAACCTACCCGTAACCCTTAACACTAACCCTATCCGTGAACATTAACCCTGACCCTAACCATTACCCGCGCCCAAGCATTTAACCCTGACCCTAACCCTAATCCTTAATGCTAACCCTAACACTAAACCCTAACCCTAAGCCCAACACTTATCCCTAATCCTATCCCTTAACCCTAACCCTAACCCTAATGCTACCCCCTAAACGTAACCCTAACCGTGACCAGTAAACCTAACCCTAACCGCTAACACAAACCATAGCACATAACTCTAACCCTAAAACTAACCCTAACCCTAACCCTAACCCTAAACCCTAACTCTTAACCTTAACCCTAAGCGTTAACTCTCACGCTAACCTTTAATCCTAACCCTAATCCTAATCTTCAACCCTAAACCTAACACTTAACCCTAACCCTGTACCAAACCCTAACCCCTCATCTTAACCCTAACCGTAAACCTCAACCCTAAACCAAAGTGTAACCGTTAAACCTAAGAGTAACCTTTAACCCTAACCTTAATCCCTAACCCTAAGCCCTCACCCTAACACTAAACTTCATCCTTAACCCTAACCAGAATCCTAACCCTAAATCTCATTCTCAGACTTCTTGCTTTCTTAGAGTTTAGAAAGCCTGCAATCCTCCCATGCCATGCGTGAAAGGAGGCTCTACCACTGTGTCCTGCATGAAACCCACGGGCCCATACCCAGAGTATGATAGAGTGGGTTCCCGGGTACAATCCCAGCCCTCTAAACTCCCCCCGCCCGCCTAATGCAGACAGGGCCCGTGCGCTAAGCATAAACAATACCTTTAACAGATAACCCTAACCCTGAACATAACACCCAACCCTGTTCCTATTTCTCCTCTTAACACGTAAACCTCACCGTGCGCCTAACTGTAACCTCTTTTCCTAACGTTAATGCATAACCCATTTCCTGAGAACAACCCCTATCCCATAATTCTAACCCTATCTCCTAGTCATCACTGTGACACCTAATCCCTAACCCTAATTCTAAACCGCTAACCCTAACCGTAACCCTACCTACAACCCTAACACTGACAGTAACCCTTATTTCTAACCCCATTGCTATGCCTAACAAAAACCCTAACCCTTGACCCTAACCCTTCACCCTAACCCCTAAGCCTTACCCTAACCCTTAACCCTAATCCTAATCCTAACCATTAAACCTAACCCTAGCTCTTAAAGCTAACCCTAAACCTTACCCTCACGACTAGACCTAACCCTGACACTAACCTAACACCTAACCCTAACCAGAACCCCTAAAGCTAACCCTGAACCCTATCCCTAACCCTAGCAGTAAACTTTAACCCTAAACCTAAGCCCAACCTGTAACCCTAATCCTATGCTTTTGCTCTAAAACTAACCCCTAAACCTAACCCCTATACCTCACCCTCACTATAACCCCAATCCTAATTCTAACCATACCCCTTCATAAAACACTAACTCCTAACCGCTAACCCTAACACTAACCAAAAACCCTAATCACTAATCCCTAACCCTAATGCTTAACCTTTACCCTAACCGTTAACCCTCACCCTAAATCTTAACACTGACCCTAACCTTAACCTTTAACTCTAAGCCTAACCCTTAACCCTACAGTAAGGAAGACCCTTAATGCTAATGGGATCCCTTATCCCTAACCCTAACACTACAGCTAAAAATAACCCTGACCTTGGATCCTTAAACCTAACCCCTAACACTTACTTTCACCCCAAACCCTAACCCTAATCCTAAGCATTAAACCTAACCCTATCTCTTAACCCTAACGCTAGCCCTTACCCTAACGCCTAGATCTAACCGTAAATCTAACCTACCGCCTAATCCTAACCTTAAGCCCTAATGCTAACTCTAACCCTGAACCCTAAACCTACCCGGAACCCTTAACACTAACCCTATCCGTAAACCTTAACCCTGACCCTAACCATTACCCGCACCCAAGCATTTAACCCTGACCCTAACCCTAATCCTTACTGCTAAGCCTAACACTAAACCCTAACCCTAAGCCCAACACTTAACCCTAATCCTATCCCTTAACCCTAACCCTAACCCTAAGGCTACCCCCTAAACGTAACCCTAACCGTGAGCAGTAAACCTAACCCTAACCTCTAACACAAACCATAGCACATAACTCTAACCCTAAAACTAACCCTAACCCTAACCCTAAATCCTAACTCTTAACATTAACCCTAAGCGTTAACTCTCACGCTAACCTTTAATCCTAACCCTAATCCTAATCTTCAACCCTAAACCTAACACTTAACCCTAACCCTGTACCAAACCCTAACCCCTCATCTTAACCCTAACCGTAAACCTCAACCCTAAACCAAAGTGTAACCGTTAAACCTAAGAGTAACCTTTAACCCTAACCCTAATCCCTAACCCTAAGCCCTCACCCTAACACTAAACTTCATCCTTAACCCTAACCAGAATCCTAACCCTAAAACTAATTCTCAGACTTCTTGCTTTCTTAGAGTTTAGAAAGCCTGCAATCCTCCCATGCCATGCGTGAAAGGAGGCTCTACCACTGTGTCCTGCATGAAACCCACGGGCCCATACCCAGAGTATGATAGAGTGGGTTCCCGGGTACAAGCCCAGCCCCCTAAACTCCCCCCGCCCGCCCAATGCAGACAGGGCCCGTGCGCTAAGCATAAACAATACCTTTAACAGATAACCCTAACCCTGAACATAACACCCAACCCTGTTCCTATTTCTCCCCTTAACACGTAAACCTCACCGTGCGCCTAACTGTAACCTCTTATCCTAACGTTAATGCATAACCCATTTCCTGAGAACAACCCCTATCCCATAATTCTAACCCTATCTCCTAGTCATCACTGTGACACCTAATCCCTAACCCTAATTCTAAACCCCTAACCCTAACCGTAACCCTACCTACAACCCTAATACTGACAGTAACCCTTACTTCTGACCCCAACGCTATCCCTAACAAAAACCCTAACCCTTCACCCTAACCCCTAAGCCTTACCCTAACCCTTAACCCTAATCCTAATCCTAACCATTAAACCTAACCCTAGCTCTTAAAGCTAACCCTAAACCTTACCCTCACGACTAGACCTAACCCTGACACTAACCTAACATCTAACCCTAACCAGAACCCCTAAAGCTAACCCTGAACCCTATCCCTAACCCTAGCAGTAAACTTTAACCCTAAACCTAAGCCCAACCCGTAACCCTAATCCTATCCTTTTACCCTAAAACTAACCCCTAAACCTAACCCCTATACCTCACCCTAACTCTAACCCCAATCCTAATTCTAACCATACCCCTTCATAAAACACTAACTCCTAACCGCTAACCCTAACACTAACCAAAACCCTAATCACTAATCCCTAACCCTAACGCTTAACCTTTACCCTAACCGTTAACCCTCACCCTAAATCTTAACACTGACCCGAACCTTCACCTTTAACTCTAAGCCTAACCCTTAACCCTACAGTAAGGAAGACCCTTAATGCTAATGGGATCCCTTATCCCTAACCCTAACACTACAGCTAAAAATAACCCTAACCTTTGATTCTTAAACCTAACCCCTAACACTTACTTTAACGCCAAACCCTAACCCTAATCTAAGCATTAAACCTAACCCTGTCTCTTAACCCTAACGCTAACCCTTACCCTAACGCCTAGATCTAACCCTAAATCTGACCTACCGCCTAATCCTAACCTTAAGCCCTAATGCTAACTCTAACCCTGAACCCTAAACCTACCCGTAACCCTTAACACTAACCCTATCCCTAACCCCCTTACCCTAACTCTGTTAACCCTAACCCTCAACCCTGACCCTAACCTTAAACCTTAATCCTAACCATGCGTGAGATGAGCCTCTGCCTTTGTCCTGCGTGACAGTTCAAGCCCAACACCCAGGGTACGATGAAGTGGGGACACAGCCTTGCTCCACACCCATAGTGCCCCGTACGTTAGACAGGGCCCGTGCCCTAACACACACCGTTAAACGTAAGCCCTAACCCTATCACTAAACCAAACCCTTCGTAAGCCCCGAGTCTAACTCCTAACAGTAACCCTAATCCCTGACCCTTACTCTTGCCTCTCACCCTAAACCTAAACCCAACCACTAAACATAATCCTAATCTCTAACCCTAACAGTAATCCTAACCCTAATTCTAAGCTAAAACTCTAACCCCTAAATCTAATCCTAGTCCCTAACACCTAACCTTACCCTAAACCGAATTCCAATTCTCAGACTTTTTCAATTCAAAAACTTAAAAAAGCCTAGAATCCACCAATGCCGTGTCTGAGATGAGCGTCCGCCCCTATGTCCTGCATGACAGGCAGGCGCCAATGCCCAGGGTACTATGGAGTGGAGTCCTGGGGTCTGTAGGCTTGCTAAACTCCAGTTTGGAAGAATTGCTATAGTCATATATAGGGATGCTTACATTTACTTATAGAAAGCAACTATTGATGTGTGATTTGTAGGCTTGCCTTACTCTAGTTTGGATGAAGAAGCTGAATCATATATAGGAATATTAGCTTTGAGTTAGAGGAAGCATCTATGGGGGGTGCTTTTTTGGCTTGTTAAACTCTGGTTTGGAAGAAGTTCGAGAGTCTTATATAGGAACGATATCATTCATTCAGAGAAAGCAATTATAGGGAGTTGGTTTGTAGGCTTGCTAAGCTCTAGTTTGGAGGAAGGCGAGAGTCATATATAGAATGCTTACGTTCACATAAAGCGTCTACGGGGGGACGGATTCTAGGCTTCCTAAACTCTAGCTTGGAAAAAGAGGACAGTTATGTATAGGAACTCTCGGCGGGGGATTTGTAGCATTGCTAAAATCTTAGATTGGAAAAGTTGCGAGAGTCATACATAGGAATGTTAACATTCACTCAATGAAAGCAACTATAAGGGGTGCTTTCCAGGCTGGCTACACTCTAATTTGGAAAAAGTGCGACAGTCATATATAGGAAGGCTTATATTCACTCAGACAAAGCAATTATGTGTAGGTGTATAGTAGGCATGCTAACTCTAGTTTGGAAAATTTCGAGAGCCATGTATAAGAAAGCTTACAGTAACTTAGAGAAAGCAACGAACAGGGGTGGAGTGTAGACTTGCTAAACTCTAGTTTGGAGGAAGTGCCATAGTCATATATAGGAACGCTTAAATTCATTCAGAGAAAACAGCTGTCGGGGATTTGTTTGTAGACTTATTCAACTCTAGTTTGGAAGAAGTGCGAGAGACATATATAGGAATGTTTACATTGACTCAAAGAAAGCAACTATGGGGGAGTGTTATTTTGGCATGCCAGATGCTAGTTAGGAAGAAGTACAAGACTCATATATAGGAACGCTTACATTCACACAGCGAGAGCAACTACGGAGTAGTGTCAGGTAGACATATTAAAGTCTAGCTTGGGAGAAGTTCCAGAGTCCTATATAGGAAAGGTAACAGCCACTTTGAAAAAGCAAGTCTTGGCGGGTGGTTTGTAGGCCTGCAAAACCTTGTTTTGGTTGAAGTGTGAGAATCATATATGAGAACGCTTACATTCACTCAGAGAAAGCAACGATGGGGTTGTTTGTAGGCTTACTAAACTGCAGTTTGGAAGAAGCACGAGAATCACATATAGGAGCACATACATTTTGACGCACTGAAAGTAACTATGGGGTGGTGTTTTATAGGCATGCTAAACTCTAGTTTGGATGAAGTTTGAGAATCACATATAAGAAAGCTTAGAGTCACTTAGAGAAAGCAAATCTCTGGGTGTGGAATGTAGGCCTGCTAAACTCTATTTTGGTTTAAGAGTGAGAGTCATATATGGGAAGGCTTACATTCCCTCAGAGAAAGCAACGACGGCGTGGTGGTTTGTAGGCATACTAAACTCTAGTTTGGAAGAAGTAGGAGAATGATATATGGGAACGCTTACATTCACGTAGAGAAAGCAATTATGGGGTGGCGTTTTTGTAGCCATGCTAATCTCTAGTTTGGAAGAAGTTAAGGAGTAATATATAGGAAAGGGTACAGTCATAGAAACCAACTCTCGGGGGATGTTTTGTACACCTGCAAAACTCCAGTTTGGAAGAAGGGGGAGAGTCATATTGGGGACCGCGTGCATTCACTCAGAGAAATCAACGATGGGATTGTGATTTGTAGGCATAGTCAACTCCAGTTTGGAAGAAGTACGAGAATCGTATATAGGAAAGCTTACCTTCACGCAGAGAAAGCAACTATGGAGTGATGTTTGTATGCCTACTAAAATATAGTTTGGAGGAAGTTCGAGAGCCATATCTGGGAAGCTTACAGTCACTTAGAGAAAGCAACTCTCGGGGGTGTTTCGTAGGCCTGCTAAACTCCATTTTCAATGAAGTGTTAGAATAATATATGGGAACTCAGTGAAAGCAACGTTGTGGTTGTGGTTCCTAGGCATACTAACCTGTAATTTGGAAAAAGCAAGAGAATCACATGTAGAATCGCTTACATTCCGGCACCGAATGCAACTATGGGGTGGTGTTTTGTAGGGTGCAAAACTCTAGTTTGGACGAAGTTTGAGAGTCATATATAGGAAAGTTTAAAGTCACGTAGAGAAAGCAACTCTCTGGGTGTGGAATGTAGAGTTATTTTGGTTGAAATAGTTATTTTGGTTGAAGTGTGAGAGTCATATATGGGAACGCTTACATTCACTCAGAGAAAACAACGTTTGGGTGGTGGTTTGTAGGGCATACTAAACTGTAGTTTGGAAGAAGTACGAGAGTCCTATATAGGAACACTTACATTCACACAGAGAAAGCACTTATGGCATCAGGTTTTGTAGGCATGCTAAACTGCAGTTTGGAAGAAGTTGGAGAACCTTATACAGGAAAGATTACCGTCACCTAGGGAAAGCAACTCTCGGGAGATTTTTTTTGTACACATGCTAAAGTCTAATTTGGATGAAGTGTGAGAGTCAAACATGGGACCGCTTACATTCCCTCAGAGAAACAACACTGGGGTGGTTTTTGTAGGCATACTAAATAGTTTGGAAGAAGTACGAGAATGATATTTGGGAAGGCTTACATTCACACAGAGAAAGCAACTACGGGGTGGTGTTTTGTAAGCATGCTATAGTTTGGAAGAAGTTCCAAACCTGAACAGTCATTTAGAGAAAGCAACTCTTGGTGGGTGATTTTTAGGTCTGCTAAATTGTATTTTGAAAGAAGTACCAGAGTCATATATACTAATGCTTACATTCATGCAAAGAAAAAACCATGGGGTGATGTTTTGTGGGCATGTTAACCTGTAGTTTGGAAGAAGTTGGAGAGTCTTATTTAGGAAAGCTTACAGTCACCTAGAGAAAGTAACTCTCGGGAGAGCCTTTCTTGGCCTGCTAAACTCTACTTTGCATCAATTGTGAGAGTCAAACATGGGAATGCTTTCATTCATTCAGAGAACGCAACGTTTGGGTGGTGGTTTGTAGGCATTCTAAACTGTATTTTGGAGGAAGTACGAGAGTCATGTATATGAACGCTTACATTCAGGCAGAGAAAGCAACTCTGGGGTCGTATTTTGTTGGCATGCTAAACTGTGGTTTGGAAGAAGTTCGAGAGTCTTATATAGGAAAGATTACAGTGACACAGAGAAAACAACTCTCGGAAGTTTATTGGTAGGCCTGCTAAACTCTAACTTGGATGAAATGTGAGAACACTTGCATTCATTCACTCAGAGAAAGAAACATGGTGATGGTTTGAAGGCATAATAACTGTAGTTGGGAAGAAGTAGGAGAGTCATATATATGAACCGTTACATTCACGCAGAGAACGCAACTGTGGGGTGACGATGTATGCATGTTAATCTGTAGTTTGGAGGAAGTGCGAGAGTCATATCTGGGGAAAATTACAGTCACTTAGGGAAAGGAACCATCCTGGGTTGGTTTGTAGATCTGCTAAATTCTATTTTGGAAACAGAGTGTGAGTCATATATGGGAACGCTTATGTTCACTCATAGAAAGCAACCACTGCGTGGTGTTCTGTTGGCATGGTGTAGTTTGAAAGAAGTTGGAGATTCTTATATAGGAAAGTTTACAATCACCTAGAGAAAGCAAATCACGGGGTGTTGTTTGTAGGCCTGCTAAACTCTAATTTAGATGAAGTGAGAGAGGCATATATATGAACGCTTATATTGATGCAGAGAAAGCAACTATGGGGTGGTGTTTTGTAGGCATGCTAAAATATAATTTGGAAGAAGTTCGAAAGCAGACAGTCACTTAGAGAAAGCCACTCTCGGCGGTTGATTTTTCGGTGTGCTAAATTGTATTATGAAAGAAGTACCAGAGTCATATATACAAACGCTTACATTCATGCAGAGAAAGCAACTCTGGGGTGGTGTTTTCTAGGCATGCTAAACTCTAGTTTGGACGAAGTTTGAGAATCACATATAAGAAAGCTTAGTCGCTTAAAGCAAATCTCTGGGTGTGGAATGTAGGCGTGCTAAACTCTATTTTGGTTTCGGAGTGAGAGTCATATATGGGAAGGCTTACATTTGCTCAGAAAAAGCAACGATGGTGTGGTGGTTTGTAGGCATACTGAACTCTAGTTTGGAAGATGTAGGAGAATGATATATGGGAACGCTTACATTCATGCAGAGAAAGCAATTATGGGGTGGCTTTTTTGTAGCCATGCTAATCTCTATTTTGCAAGAAGTTAAAGAGAAATATATAGGAAAGCGTACCGTCATTTATAGAAACCAACTTTCGGGGGATGGTTTGTAGGCCTGCAAAACTCTACTTTGGAAGAAGGGGGAGAATCATATGGGGGACTGGGTACATTCACTCGGAGAAATCAACGATGGGGTTGTGGTTTGTAGGCATACTAAACTCTAGTTTGGAAGAAGGACGAGAATCATATATAGGAACGCTTACATTCATGCAGAGAAAGCAACTATGGAGTGATGTTTGTATGCCTACTAAACGATAGATTGGAGGATGCTCGAGAGTCATATCTGGAAAGCTTACATTCATTTAGAGAAAGCAACTCTCTGGGGGTGGTTCGTAGGCCTGCTAAACTCTATTTTCAATGAAGTGTTCGAATCATATACAGGAACGCTTACATTCACTCAGAGAAAGCAACGTTGGGGTGGCCGTTTGTGAGCATACTAAACTCTACTTTGGAAGAGGTACGAGAGACAAATACTAACGCTTACATTAACACAGAGAAAGCAAATACGGGGTGCTGTAGTGCAGGCATGCTAAACTATAGATTAGAAGAAGTTCGAAAGCTGACAGTCACTTAGAGAAAGCAACTCTTGGCGGGTGATTTTTAGGTCTGCTAAATTGTATTTTGAAAGACGTACCAGAGTCATATACAAACGCTTACATTCATGCAGAGAAAGAAACTATGGGGTGATGTGTTGTGGGGATGCTAAACTGCAGTTTGGAAGGTGTTCGAGAGTGTTATATAGGATAGCTTACAGTCACCTAGAGAAAGCAACACTCGGGACAGCTTTACAAGCCTCTAAACACTAATTAGCAGCAATTGTGAGAGTCAAACATGGGAACGCTTACATTCACTCAGAGAACGCAACGTTTGGGTGGCTGGTTTTTAAGCATTCTAAACTGTATTTTGGAGGAAGTAGGAGAGTCATATATACGAATGCTTACATTCACGCAGAGAAAGCAACTCTGTGGTCGTATTTTGTTGGCATGCTAAACTGTGGTTTGGAAGAAGTTCGAGAGCCTTATATAGGAAAGATTACAGTGACACAGAGAAAACAACTCTCTGTAGTTTCTTGGTAGGTCTGCTAAACTGTGATTTGGATGAAGTGTGAGAACGCTTGCATTCACTCAGAGAAAGAACTTTGTCGTGGTGGTTTGTAGGAATAACAACTGTAGTTCGAAGAAGTAGGAGAGTCATATATGAACGGTTACATTCACGCAGAGAAAGCAACTGTGGGGTGGCGTATGTAATCATCATAATCTGTAGTTTGGAGGAAGTTCGTGAGTCATATCTGGGGAAAATTAGAGTCACATAGAGAAAGGAACAATCGGGGGCTGGTGTGTAGGTCTGCTAAATTCTATTTTGGAAGAAGAGTGAGAGTCATATATGGGAACGCTTATGTTCACTCAGAGAAATCAACGATGGGGCGCTGTATTGTTGGCATGCTAAACTGTAGTTTGGAAGAAGTTCGAGAGTCTTATATAGGAAAGTTTACAGTCACCTAGAGAAAGCAACTCACAGGAGGTGGTTTGTAAGCCGCTAAACTCTAATTTGGATGAAGTGAAAGAGGCATACATGGATACGCTTCATTCACTCAGAGAAAGGTAAATTGGGGTGCCGGTTTGTAGGTATACTAACTCCAGTTTGGAAGAAGTACTAGAGTCATATATATGAACGCTTATATGGAAGCAGAGAAAGCAACTATGGGGTGGTGTTTTGTAGGCCTGCTAAAATATAGTTTGGAAGAAGTTCGAAAGCAGACAGTCACTTAGAGAAAGCAACTCTCGGCGGTTCATTTTTCGGTCTGCTGAATTGTATTTTGAAAGAAATACCAGAGTCATATATTCAAACGCTTACATTCATGCAGAGAAAGCAACTCTGGGGTGGTGTTTTCTAGGCATGCTAAACTCTAGTTTGGACGAAGTTTGAGAATCACATATAAGAAAGCTTAGAGTCGCTTAAAGCAAATCTCTGGGTGTGGAATGTAGGCGTGCTAAACTCTATTTTGGTTTCGGAGTGAGAGTCATATATGGGAAGGTTTACATTCACTCAGAGAAAGCAACGATGGTGTGGTGGTTTGTAGGCATACTGAACTCTAGTTTGGAAGAAGTAGGAGAATGATATATGGGAACGCTTACATTCATGCAGAGAAAGCAATTATGGGGTGGCTTTTTTGTAGCCATGCTAATCTCTATTTTGCAAGAAGTTAAAGAGAAATATATAGGAAAGCGTACCGTCATTTATAGAAACCAACTTTCGGGGGATGGTTTGTAGGCCTGCAAAACTCTACTTTGGAAGAAGGAGGAGAATCATATGGGGGACTGGGTACATTCACTCGGAGAATTCAACGATGGGGTTGTGGTTTGTAGGCATACTAAACTCTAGTTTGCAAGAAGGACGAGAATCATATATAGGAACGCTTACATTCATGCAGAGAAAGCAACTATGGAGTGATGTTTGTATGCCTACTAAACGATAGATTGGAGGATGCTCGAGAGTCATATCTGGAAAGCTTACATTCATTTAGAGAAAGCAACTCTCTGGGGGTGGTTCGTAGGCCTGCTAAACTCTATTTTCAATGAAGTGTTCGAATCATATACAGGAACGCTTACATTCACTCAGAGAAAGCAACGTTGGGGTGGCCGTTTTTGAGCATACTAAACTCTACTTTGGAAGAGGTACGAGAAACATAAATACGAACGCTTACATTAACACAGAGAAAGCAAATACGGGGTGCTGTAATGCAGGCATGCTAAACTATAGATTGGAAGATGTTCGAAAGCTGACAGTCACTTAGAGAAAGCAACTCTTGGCGGGTGATTTTTAGGTCTGCTAAATTGTATTTTGAAAGACGTACCAGAGTCATATACAAACGCTTACATTCATGCAGAGAAAGAAACTATGGGGTGATGTGTTGTTGGCATGCTAAACTGCAGTTTGGAAGGAGTTCGAGAGTGTTATATAGGATAGCTTACAGTCACCTAGAGAAAGCAACACTCGGGACAGCTATACAAGCCTCTAAACACTAATTAGCAGCAATTGTGAGAGTCAAACATGGGAACGCTTACATTCACGGAGAGAACACAACGTTTAGGTGGTGGTTTGTAGGCATAATAACTGTAGTTCGGAAGAAGTAGGAGAGTCATATATATGAACGGTTACATTCACGCAGAGAAAGAAACTGTTGGGTGGTGTATGTACGCATGTTAATCTATACTTTGGAGGAAGTTCGAGAGTCATATCTGGGGAAAATTGCAGTCACTTAGAGAAAGCAACAATCCGGGGCCGTTTTGTAGATCTGCTAAATTCTATTTTGGAAGAAGAGTGAAATTCATATGTGGGAACGCTTATGTTCACTCAGAGAAATCAACGATGGGGCAGTGTTTCGTTGGGATGCTAAAGTGTAGTTTGGAAGAAGTTCGCGAGTCTTATATAAGAAAGCTTACAGTCACCTAGAGAAAGTAACTCTCGGCAGATTGTTTCTAAGCGTGCTAAACTCTAATTTGCATCAATTGTGAGAGTCAAACGGGAACGCTTACATTCACTCAGAGAACGCAACGTTTGGGTGGTGGTTTGTAAGCATTCTAAACTGTATTTTGGAGGAAGTAGGAGAGTCATATATACGAATGCTTACATTCACGCAGAGAAAGCAACTCTGTGATCGTATTTTGTTGGCATGCTAAACTGTGGTTTGGAAGAAGTTCGAGAGCCTTATATAGGAAAGATTACAGTGACACAGAGAAAACAACTCTCTGTAGTTTGTTGGTAGGTCTACTAAACTGTAATTTGGATGATGTGTGAGAACGCTTGCATTCACTCAGAGAAAGAACTTTGTCGTGGTGGTTTGTAGGAATAACAACTGTAGTTCGAAGAAGTAGGAGAGTCATATATGAACGGTTACATTCACGCAGAGAAAGCAACTGTGGGGTGGCGTATGTAATCATCATAATCTGTAGTTTGGAGGAAGTTCGAGAGTCATATCTGGGGAAAATTAGAGTCATTTAGAGAAAGGAACAATCGGGGGCTGGTGTGTAGGTCTGCTAAATTGTATTTTGGAAAAAGAGTGAGAGTCATATATGGGAACGCTTATGTTCACTCAGAGAAATCAACGATGGGGCGCTGTATTGTTGGCATGCTAAACTGTAGTTTGGAAGAAGTTCGAGAGTCTTATATAGGAAAGTTTACAGTCACCTAGAGAAAGCAACTCACAGGAGGTGGTTTGTAAGCCGCTAAACTCTAATTTGGATGAAGTGAAAGAGGCATACATTGATACGCTTCATTCACTCAGAGAAAGGTAAATTGGGGTGCCGGTTTGTAGGTATACTAACTCCAGCTTGGAAGAAGTACTAGAGTCATATATATGAACGCTTATATGGACGCAGAGAAAGCAACTATGGGGTGGTGTTTTGTAGGCCTGCTAAAATATAGTTTGGAAGAAGTTCGAAAGCAGACAGTCACTTAGAGAAAGCAACTCTTGGCGGTGGATTTTTAGGTCTGCTAAATTGTATTTTGAAAGAAGTACCAGAGTCATATATTCAAACGCTTACATTCATGCAGAGAAAGGAACTGTGGGGTGGTGTTTTCTAGGCGTGCTAAACTCTAGTTTGGACGAAGTTTGAGAATCACATATAAGAAAGCTTAGAGTCACTTAGAGAAAGCAAATCTCTGGGTGTGGAATGTAGGCGTGCTAAACTCTATTTTGGTTTAGATTGAGAGTCATATATGGAAAGGGTTACATTCACTCAGAGAAAGCAACGATGGTGTGGTGGTTTGTAGGCATACTAAACTCTAGTTTGGAAGAAGTAGGAAAATGATATATGGGAACGCTTACATTCATGCAGAGAAAGCAATTATGGGGTGGCTTTTTTGTACCCATGCTAATCTCTAGTTTGGAAGAAGTTATATAGGAAAGCGTACACTCATTTATAGAAACCAACTTTCGGGGGATGAAGGGTAGGCCTGCAAAACTCTACTTTGGAAGAAGTGGGAGAGTCATATTGGGGACCACGTACATTGACTCAGAGAAATCGAGGATGGGGTTGTGTTTTGTAGGCATACTAAACTCTAGTTTGGAGAAAGTACGAGAATCATATATAGGAACGCTTACATTCATGCAGAGAAAGCAACTATGGAGTGAGGTTTGTATGCCTACTAAACTATAGTTTGGAGGAAGTTTAGAATCTTATATAGCAAAGCTTACAGTCACCTAGAGAGAGCAACTCTTGGGAGATGGTTTCTAAGCCTGATAATTTGCACCAACTCTTAAAGTCAAGTATGGGAAGGTTTACATCCACTCAGAACGCAAGGTTTGGGTTGCAGTTTGTGGCCTTAATTGTAGTTCGGAAGAAGTAGGAAAGTCATATATATGAACGGTTACATTCACGCAGACAAACCAGCTATGGAGTGATGTGTGTATGCCTACTAAACTATAGTTTGGAGGATGTTCGAGAGTCATATCTGGAAAGCTTACAGTCATTTAGAGAAAGCAACTCTCGGGGGGTGGTTCGTAGGCCTGCTAAACTCTATTTTCAAAGAAGTGTTAAAATCATATACAGGAACGCTTACATTCACTCAGAGAAAGCAACGTTGGGGTGGCCGTTTGTGAGCATACTAAACTCTACTTTGGAAGAGGTACAAGAGACATAAATACGAACGCTTACATTAACACAGAGAAAGCAAATACGGGGTGCTGTAGTGCAGGCATGCTAAACTATAGATTGGAAGAAGTTCGAAAGCTGACAGTCACTTAGAGAAAGCAACTCTTGGCGGGTGATTTTTTAAGTCTGCTAAATTGTATTTTGAAAGACGTGTCAGAGTCTTATATACAAACGCTTACATTCATGCGTAGAAAGAAACTATGGGGTGATGTGTTGTGGGGATGCTAAACTGCAGTTTGGAAGAAGTTCGAGAGTGTTATGTAGGATAGCTTACAGTCACCTAGAGAAAGCAACACTCAGGAGAGCTTTGCAAGCCTGCTAAACTCTAACAAGCAGCGATTGTGAGAGTCAAACATGGGAACGCTTACATTCACTCAGAGAACACAACGTTTGGGTGGTGGTTTGTAGGCATAATAACTGTAGTTCGGAAGAAGTAGGAGAGTCATATATGAACGGTTACATTCACGCAGAGAAAGCAACTGTTGGGTGGCGTATGTATGCATGCTAATCTGTAGTTTGGAGGAATTTCGAGAGTCATATCTGGGGAAAATTACAGTCACTTAGAGAAAGCAACCATCGGGGGCCATTTTGTAGATCTGCTAAATTCTATTTTGAAAGAAGAATGAGAGTCATATATGGGAACGCTTATGATCACGAAGAGAAATCAACTATGGGGCGGTGTTTTGTTGGCATGCTAAACTGTAGTTTGGAAGAAGTTCGCGAGTCTTACATAGGAAAGTTTACAGTCACCCAGAGAAAGCAACTCTCGGGAGATTGTTTCTAAGCATGCTAAATTCTAGATTGCATCAATTGTGAGAGTCAAACATGGGAACACTTACATTGACTCAGAGAACGCAACGTTTGGGTGGTGGTTTGTAAGCATTCTAAACTGTATTTTGGAGGAAGTAGGAGAGTCATATATACGAATGCTTACATTCACGCAGAGAAAGCAACTCTGTGATCGTATTTTGTTGGCATGCTAAACTGTGGTTTGGAAGAAGTTCGAGAGCCTTACATAGGAAAGATTACAGTGACACAGAGAAAAACAAATCTCTGTAGTTTGTTGGTAGGTCTGCTAAACTGTAATTTGGATGAAGTGTGAGAACGCTTGCATTCACTCACAGAAAGAACGTTGTCGTGATGGTTTGTAGGAATAAATGCTGTAGTTCAAAAGAAGTAGGAGAGTCATATATGAACGGTTACATTCACGCAGAGAAAGCAACTGTGGGGTGGCCTATGTAATCATCATAATCTAGTTTGGAGGAAGTTCGAGACTCATATGTGGGAAAAATTAAAGTCACCTAGAGAATTGGAACCATCGGGTGTTGTGTAGGTCTGCTAAATTCTATTTTGGAAGAAGAGTGAGAGTCATATATGGGAACGCTTATGTTCACTCAGAGAAATCAATGATGGGGCGCTGTATTGTTGGCATGCTAAACTGTAGTTTGGAAGAAGTTCGAGAGTCTTATATAGGAAAGTTTACAGCCACCTAGAGAAAGCAACTCACAGGAGGTGGTTTGTGGGCCGCTAAACTCTAATTTGGATGAAGTGAAAGAGGCATACATGGATACGCTTCATTCACTCAGAGAAAGGTAAATTGGGGTGCCGGTTTGTAGGTATACTAACTCCAGTTTGGAAGAAGTACGAGAGTCATATATATGAGCGATTATATGGACGCAGAGAAAGCAACTATGGGGTGGTGTTTTGTAGGCATGATAAAATATAATTTGGAAGAAGTTCGAAAGCTGACAGTGACTTAGAGAAAGCAACTCTCGGCGGTTGATTTTGAGGTCTGCTAAATTGTATTTTGATAGAAGTACAAGAGTCATATATAAAATCGCTTATATTTATGCTGAGAAAGAAACTATGTGGTGATGTTTTGTTGGCGTGCTGAAATGTAGTTTCGAAGAAGTTCGACAGTCTTTTATAGGAAAGCTTACAGTCCCCCAGAGGAAGCAACTTTCGAGAGATAGTTTGTAAGCCTGCTAAACTCTACTTTGCATCATTTGGAACAGTCATACTTGGGAACGCTAACATTCTCTCAGAGAACGCAACGTTTGGTTGGTTGTTTGTAAGCATACTAAACTGTATTTTGGAAGAAGTAGCAGAGTCATATATATGAGTGCTTACATTCACGCAGAGAGGGCAACTATGGGGTGGTGTTTTGTAGGCATGCAAATCTCTAGTTGCGAAGAAGTTAAGAGTAATAGGAAAGCTTACAGTCTCACAGGGAAAGCAACCCTTGGGGGCCGGTTTGTAGTTCTGCTAAATTCTATTTTGGATGAAGTGTGAATCATAAATGGGAACGCTAACATTCACTCAGAGAAAGCAAGGTTGCGGTGGTGATTTTTAGTCACACTAAACTGGAGTTTGGAGGAAGTACGAGAATAAAAGAATGCTTACATTCACTCAGAAAAAGCAACGTTGGGGAGGTGGTTGGTAGGTGTACTATACTTTGGAAGAAGTACGAGCGTGATGCATAGGAACGCTTACATTCACGCAAACTATGGGGTGGCCTTTTGTTGGCATGCTAAACTATGTCCCAAAGTCATATATAGGAAAGCTTATAGTGAGAGAAAGCAACTCTCGGGCGGTGTTTTGTAGGTCCGGCAAATTGCATTTTGAAAGCAGTCCGAGATTCATATAAGGGAAGGCCTATATCCACTCAGAGAAAGCAATGTTAGGCTGGTGGTTTGTAGGCATACTAAACTGTATTTTGGAACTCATATGTATGACTCTCACACTTGATCCAAATCAGAGTTCACCAGGCCTATAAACCACATCCTGAGAGTTGCTTTCTCTAGGTGAATGTAAGCTTTCCTATGTAAAACTCTCGAACTTCTTCCAAACTAAAGTTTAGCATGCCAACAATACACCACCGCATCGTTGCTTTCTCTGAGTGAACATAAGCATTCCCTTATATGAATCACTTTTTCCAAAATAGAATTTAGCAGACCTACAAACCAGTCCCCGAAGGTTGATTTAGCTATGTGACTGTAATTTTCCCCAGATATGACTCTCAAACTTCCTCCAAAGTATAGATTAACATGCGTACATACACCACCCAACAGTTTCTTTCTCTGCGTGAATGTAACTGTTCATATATATGACTCTCCTACTTCTTCCAACCTACAGTTATTATGCCTACAAACCACCACCCAAACGTTGTGTTCTCTCCGTGAATGTAAGCTTTCCCATATTTGACTCTCACAATTGCTGCTAATTAGTGTTTAGAGGCTTGCAAAGCTGTCCCGAGTGTTGTTTTCTCTAGGTGACTGTAGCTATCCTATATAACACTCTGGAAGTCCTTTCAAACTGCAGTTTAGCATGCCAACAACACATCACCCCATAGTTTCTTTCTCTGCATAAATGTAAGCGTTTGTATATATGACCCTTGTACGTCTTTCAAAATACAATTTAGCAGACCTAAAAATCACCCGCCAAGAGTTGCTTTCTCTAAGTGACTGTCAGCTTTCGAACTTGTTCCAATCTATAGTTTAGCATGCCTGCACTACAGCACCCCGTATTTGCTTTCTCTGTGTTAATGTAAGCGTTCCTATGTATGTCTCTCGTACCTCTTCCAAAGTAGAGTTTAGTATGCTCAAAAACGGCCACCCCAACGTTGCTTTCTCTGAGTGAATGTAAGCGTTCCTGTATATGATTCGAACACTTCATTGAAAATAGAGTTTAGCAGGCCTACGAACCACCCCCAGAGAGTTGCTTTCTCTAAATGACTGTAAGCTTTCCAGATATGACTCTCGAACATCCTCCAATCTATCGTTTAGTAGGCATACAAACATCACTCCATAGTTGCTTTCTCTGCATGAATGTAAGCGTTCCTATATATGATTCTCGTCCTTCTTGCAAACTAGAGTTTAGTATGCCTACAAACCACAACCCCATCGTTGATTTCTCCGAGTGAATGTACCCAGTCCCCCATATGACTCTCCCCCTTCTTCCAAAGTAGAGTTTTGCAGGCCTACAAATCATCCCCCGAAAGTTGGTTTCTATAAATGACGGTACGCTTTCCTATATATTACTCTTTAACTTCTTGCAAAATAGAGATTTGCATGGCTACAAAAAAGCCACCCCATAATTGCTTTCTCTGCATGAATGTAAGCGTTCCCATATATCATTCTCCTACTTCTTCCAAACTAGAGTTCAGTACGCCTACAAACGACCACACCATCGTTGCTTTCTCTGAGTGAATGTAAGCCTTCCCATATATGACTCTCACTCTGAAACCAAAATAGAGTTTGGCACACCTACATTCCACACCCAGAGATTTGCTTTAAGCGACTCTAAGCTTTCTTATATGTGATTCTCAAACTTCGTCCAAACTAGAGTTTAGCATGCCTAGAAACCACCCCACAGTTGCTTTCTCTGCATGAATGTAAGCGTTCATATACATGACTCTCGTACTTCCTCCAAAATACAGTTTAGAATGCCTACAAACCACCACCCAAACGTTGCGTTCTCTGAATGAATGAAAGCATTCCCATGTTTGACTCTCACAATTGATGCAAAGTAGAGTTTAGCAGGCCAAGAAAGGCTCTCCCGAGAGTTGCTTTCTCTAGGTGACTGTAAGCTTTCCTAAATAAGACTCTCCAACTTCTTCCAAACTACAGGTTAACATGCCCACAAAACATCACCCCATGGTTTTTTCTTTGCATGAATGTAAGCATTAGTATATATGACTCTGGTACTTCTTTCAAAATACAATTTAGCAGACCTAAAAATCACCCACCAAGAGTTGCTTTCTCTAAATGACTGTTCAGGTTTGGAACTTCTTCCAAACTATAGCATGCTTACAAAACACCACCCCGTAGTTGCTTTCTCTGTGTGAATGTAAGCCTTCCCAAATATCATTCTCGTACTTCTTCCAAACTATTTAGTATGCCTACAAAAACCACCCCAGTGTTGTTTCTCTGAGGGAATGTAAGCGGTCCCATGTTTGACTCTCACACTTCATCCAAATTAGACTTTAGCATGTGTACAAAAAAATCTCCCGAGAGTTGCTTTCCCTGGGTGACGGTAATCTTTCCTGTATAAGGTTCTCCAACTTCTTCCAAACTGCAGTTTAGCATGCCTACAAAACCTGATGCCATAAGTGCTTTCTCTGTGTGAATGTAAGTGTTCCTATATAGGACTCTCGTACTTCTT
This sequence comes from Eulemur rufifrons, assembly GCF_041146395.1. Lineage (NCBI taxonomy): Eukaryota > Metazoa > Chordata > Mammalia > Primates > Lemuridae > Eulemur > Eulemur rufifrons. The sequence continues at coordinate 209,493 of NW_027182873.1, read as the reverse complement.
CCAAACTACAGTTTAGTATGCCCTACAAACCACCACCCAAACGTTGTTTTCTCTGAGTGAATGTAAGCGTTCCCATATATGACTCTCACACTTCAACCAAAATAACTCTATTTCAACCAAAATAACTCTACATTCCACACCCAGATAGTTGCTTTCTCTACGTGACTGTAAACTTTCCTATATATGACTCTCAAACTTCGTCCAAACTAGAGTTTTGCAAGCCTACAAAACACCACCCCATAGTTGCATTCGGTGCCGGAATGTAAGCGGTTCTACATGTGATTCTCTTGCTTCTTCTAGGAACCACAACCACAACGTTGCTTTCACTGAGTTCCCATATATTATTCTAACACTTCATTGAAAATAGAGTTTAGCAGGCCTACGAAACACCCCCGAGGGTTGCTTTCTCTAAGTGACTGTAAGCTTCCCAGATATGGCTCTCGAACTTCCTCCAAACTATATTTTAGTAGGCATACAAACATCACTCCATAGTTGCTTTCTCTGCGTGAAGGTAAGCTTTCCTATATACGATTCTCGTACTTCTTCCAAACTAGAGTTGACTATGCCTACAAATCACAATCCCATCGTTGATTTCTCTGAGTGAATGCACGCGGTCCCCAATATGACTCTCTCCCACTTCCAAACTGGAGTTTTGCAGGTGTACAAAACATCCCCCGAGAGTTGGTTTCTATGACTGTACCCTTTCCTATATATTACTCCTTAACTTCTTCCAATCTAGAGATTAGCATGGCTACAAAAACGCCACCCCATAATTGCTTTCTCTACGCGAATGTAAGCGTTCCCATATATCATTCTCCTACTTCTTCCAAACTAGAGTTTAGTATGCCTACAAACCACCACGCCGTCGTTGCTTTCTCTGAGGGAATGTAAGCCTTCCCATATATGACTCTCACTCTTAAACCAAAATAGAGTTTAGCAGGCCTACATTCCACACCCAGAGATTTGCTTTCTCTAAGTGACTCTAAGCTTTCTTATATGTGATTCTCAAACTTCGTCCAAACTAGAGTTTAGCATGCCTATAAAACACCACCCCATAGTTACTTTCAGTGCGTCAAAATGTATGTGCTCCTATATGTGATTCTCGTGCTTCTTCCAAACTGCAGTTTAGTAAGCCTACAAACAACCCCATCATTGCTTTCTCTGAGTGAATGTAAGCGTTCTCATATATGACTCTCACACTTCAACCAAAACAGGGTTTTGCAGGCCTACAAACCACCCGCCAAAACTTGCTTTTTCAAAGTGGCTGTTACCTTTCCTATATAGGACTCTGGAACTTCTCCCAAGCTAGACTTTAATATGTCTACCTGACACTACTCCGTAGTTGCTCTCGCTGTGTGAATGTAAGCGTTCCTATATATGAGTCTTGTACCTCTTCTTAACTAACATCTGGCATGCCAAAATAACACTCCCCCATAGTTGCTTTCTTTGAGTCAATGTAAACATTCCTATATATGTCTCTCGCACTTCTTCCAAACTAGAGTTGAATAAGTCTACAAACCAATCCCCGACAGCTGTTTTCTCTGAACGAATTTAAGCGTTCCTATATATGACTATGGCACTTCCTCCAAACTAGAGTTTAGAAAGCCTACACTCCACCCCTGTTCGTTGCTTTCTCTAAGTTACTGTAAGTTTTCCTATACATGGCTCTCAAAATTTTCCAAACTAGAGTTAGCATGCCTACTATACACCTACACATAATTGCTTTGTCTGAGTGAATATAAGCCTTCCTATATATGACTGTCGCACTTTTTCCAAATTAGAGTGTAGCCAGCCTGGAAAGCACCCCTTATAGTTGCTTTCATTGAGTGAATGTTAACATTCCTATGTATGACTCTCGCAACTTTTCCAATCTAAGATTTTAGCAATGCTACAAATCCCCCGCTGAGAGTTCCTATACATAACTGTCCTCTTTTTCCAAGCTAGAGTTTAGGAAGCCTAGAATCCGTCCCCCCGTAGACGCTTTATGTGAACGTAAGCGTTCCTATATATGACTCTCGCCTTCCTCCAAACTAGAGCTTAGCAAGCCTACAAACCAACTCCCTATAATTGCTTTCTCTGAATGAATGATATCGTTCCTATATAAGACTCTCGAACTTCTTCCAAACCAGAGTTTAACAAGCCAAAAAAGCACCCCCCATAGATGCTTCCTCTAACTCAAGGCTAATATTCCTATATATGATTCAGCTTCTTCATCCAAACTAGAGTAAGGCAAGCCTACAAATCACACATCAATAGTTGCTTTCTATAAGTAAATGTAAGCATCCCTATATATGACTATAGCAATTCTTCCAAACTGGAGTTTAGCAAGCCTACAGACCCCAGGACTCCACTCCATAGTACCCTGGGCATTGGCGCCTGCCTGTCATGCAGGACATAGGGGCGGACGCTCATCTCAGACACGGCATTGGTGGATTGTAGGCTTTTTTAAGTTTTTGAATTGAAGAACTCTGAGAATTGGAATTCGGTTTAGGGTAAGGTTAGGTGTTAGGGACTAGGATTAGATTTAGGGGTTAGGGTTTTAGCTTAGAATTAGGGTTAGGATTACTGTTAGGGTTAGAGATTAGGATTATGTTTAGTGGTTGGGTTTAGGTTTAGGGTGAGAGGCAAGAGTAAGGGTCAGGGATTAGGGTTACTGTTAGGAGTTAGATTCGGGGCTTACGAAGGGTTTGGTTTAGTGATAGGGTTAGGGCTTACGTTTAACGGTGTGTGTTAGGGCACGGGCCCCGTCTAATGTACGGGGCACTGTGGGTGTGGAGCAAGGCTGCGTCCCCACTTCATCTTACCCTTGGTGTTGGGCTTCAACTGTCACGCAGGACAAAGGCAGAGGCTCATGAAACGCATGGTTAGGATTAAGGTTTAAGGTTAGGGTCAAGGTTGAGGGTTAGGGTGAGGGTTAACAGTTAGAGTTAGGGTAAGGGGGTTAGGGATAGGGTTAGGGTTAAGGGTTAGGTTTATGGTTCAGGTTTAAGGTTAGCATTAGAGGGTAGGGTTAGTGTAACTGTAGGTCAGTGTTGCGGTTAGATCTCTAGGCATTAGGGTAAAGGTCAGGGTTAGGGTTAAGAGTTAGGGTTAAGTTTAATGGTTAAGGATTGGGATTAGGGTTGAGGGTTAGGGTTAAGATTATGGGTAATGACTCAGGATCAAAGGTTAGGGTTATTTTTAGGCGTAGGGTTAGCGTAAGGGGTTAGGGTTAGTGTTAGTGTTGTTGGTAGGGTTAAGGTTAGGGTTGGCGTTTCAGAATTAGGGATTAGGTGTTATGGTTATGGCTAGGAGTTAGCGTTAGATTTACGGTACAGGTCTTGTTCTCAGGGTGTCATGCATTAACGTTAAGATAAGGGGTTAAAGTTAGGGTTACGGTGAGCTTTACCTGTTAAGGTGAGCAGTAGGATCAGGGTTAGGTGTTATGTTCTGGGTTAGGGTTATGGGTGAGGGGTAGGGTTTATCCTTAGGGCACGGGCCCTGTATGCACTAGGAGGCGAAGTTAGGAGTCTGTGATGGTCGCTGGGAACCCACTCTATCGCACGCAGTGTATGGGCCTCTGGGTTTCATGCAGGACACTGTGGCAGAGCGGGCTTTCATGCATGGCTTAGTAGGATTGTAGGCTTTCAAAACTCTGAGAAAGCAAGAAGTCTGAGAATTAGATTTAGGGTTAGGATTACGGCACGATTTAGGGATGAAGATTAGTGGTTAGGGTGAGGGCTTAGGGTTAAGGGTTAGGGTTAGGGTTAGGGTTGCTGGTAGGGTGAAGGTTAGGTTTGACGTTTTAGAATTAAGGATGAGGTGTTACGGTTATGACTATGGTTTAGGATTAGAATTACGGGATAGGGCTTCTTCTCAAGGTGTTATGCATTCACGTTAAGTTAAGGGGCTAAGTTAGGGTTACGGGGAGGTTTATGTTTTAAGGTGAGCAATAGGATCAGGGTTAGGTGTTATGTTCAGGGTGAGGGTTATCTGTTAGGGGTAGTGTTTATACTTAGCGTACGGGCCCTGTCTGCACTGGGCGGGGGGCGGGGGTTAGGGGGATGGGATTGTCCCCGGGAACACACTCTATCGTACGCTGGGTATGGGCTCCTGGGTTTCATGCAGTACACAGTGGCAGAGCCCCCTTTTACTCATGGCATGGGAGGATTGTAGGCTTTCTAAACTCTGAGAAAGCAAGAACTCTGAGAATTAGATTTAGGGGTAGGATTCTGGTAATGTTTAGGGATGAAGATTAGTGTCAGGGTGGGGTCTTGGGTTAGGGGTTGGGGTTAAAGGTTAGTGTTAGGTTTAACAGTTACAGTTAGGTTTACGGTTAAGTCTCAGGGTTCGGGTTAAGGTTTGGGTTTAGCGTTTGGCACAGGGGTAGGCTTCAGTGTTAGCTTCATGGTTAAAGATTAGGAGTAGGGTTAGTGTGAGGGTTAAGGGTAAGGGTCAAGATTAAGGGTTCAGGTTGGGGTTAGGCTTAGGTTTAGGGTTAGGGGTCAAGGGTTAGGATTAGGGTTAAGTGTTGGGCTTAGGGTTGGGGTTTAGTGTTAAGTTTATCGTTAAGGATTAGGGTTAGGTTCAGGGTTAAATGCTTGGGTGCGGGTAATGGTTAGGGTCAGGGTTAAGGTTTATGGATAGGGTTAGTGTTAAGGGTTTACGGGTAGGTTTAGGGTTCAGGGTTAGAGTTAGCATTAGGGCTTAAGGTTAGGATTAGGTGGTAGGTTAGATTTTAGGGTTAGATCTAGGCGTTAGAGTAAGGGTTAAGAGATAGGGTTAGGTTTAATGCTTAGGATTAGGGTTAGGGTTTGGGGTTAAAGTAAGTGTTAGGGGTTGGGTTTAAGGATCAAAGGTTAGTGTTATTTTTAGCTGTAGTGTTAGGGTTAGGGATAAGGGATAAGGTTGGCGTGAGGGTTTTCCTTACTGTTAGGGTTAAGGTCAGGCTTAGATTAAAGGTTAAGGTTAGGGTCAGCGTTAAGGGTTAGGGTGAGGGTTAACGGTTACGGTAAAGGTTAAGCGTTAGTGTTAGGGATTAGCGATTAGGGTTTTTGGTAAGTGTTAGGGTTAGGAGTTAGTGTTTTATGAAGGGGTATGGTTAGAATTAGGATTGGGGTTAGTCTTAGGGTTAGGTTTAGGAGTTAGGTTTAGGGTAAAAGGATAGGATTAGGGTTAAGGGTTGGGCTCAGGTTTAGGGTTAAAGTTTAGTGTTAGGGTTAATGTTTAGTGTTATGGTCCAGTTTAAGTGTTAGGGTGAGGGTTAACGGTTAGGATTAGGCTTAGAGGTTGGGGATATAGTGAGGGTTCAGTGTTAGGGTTAGGTTTAGGGTTCAGGGTTAAGGTTAGCTGTAGGGGTTATGGTTAGGGTTAGGTGTTAGGTTAGTGTCAGGGTTAGGTCTAGTCGTGAGGGTAAGGTTTAGGGTTAGCTTTAAGAGCTAGGGTTAGGTTTAATGGTTAGGATTAGGATTACGGTTAAAGGTTAGGGTAATGCTCAGGGGTTAGGGTGAAGGGTTAAGGGATTTTGTTAGGCATAGCGTTGGGGTTAGAAGTAAGGGTTACTGTCAGTGTCAGGGTTGTAGGCAGGGTTACGGTTAGAGTTAGCGGTTTAGAATTAGGGTTAGGGATTAGGTGTTACAGTGACGACTAGGAGATAGGGTTAGAATTATGGGATAGGGGTTGTTCTCAGGAAATTGGTTATGCACTAACGTTAGGATAAGAGGTTAAAGTTAGGCTCACGGTGAGGTTTACGTGTTAAGGGGAGAAATAGGAACAGGGTTAGGTGTTATGTTCACGGTGAGGGATATCTGTTACAGGTATTGTTTATGCTTAGCTCACGGGCCCTGTCTGCCTTAGGCGGGGGTGGGGGGAGGTTAGGGGACTGGGATTGTCACCAGGATCCCACTGTATCGTACTCTGGGTATGGGCCCGTAGGTTTGATGCAGGACACAGTGGTAGAGCCTCCTTTCACGCATGGCATGGGAGGATTGCAGGCTTTCTAAACTCTAAGAAAGCAAGAAGTCTGAGAATTAGATTTAGGGTTAGGATTCTGGTTAGGGTTAAGGATGAAGTTTAGTGTTAGGGTGAGGGCTTAGGGTTAGGGATTAGGGTTAGGGTTAAAGGTTACTCTTAGGTTTAACGGTTACAGTTCGGTTTAGGGTTGAGGTTTACGGTTAGGGTTAAGATGAGGGGTTAGGGTTTGGTATAGGGTTAGGGTTAGGTACAGGGTTAGGGTTAAGTGTTAGGTTTACGGTTGAAGATTAGGATTAGGGTTAGGATTAAAGGTTAGCGTGAGAGTTAACGGTTAGGGTTAAGGTTAAGAGTTAGGGTTAGGGTTTAGGTTTAGGATTAAGGGTTAGGGTTAGCTTTAGGGTTCGAGTTATGTGTTAGGGTTTGTGTTAGAGGTTAGGGTTAGGTTTACTGGTCACGGTTAGGGTTACGTTTAGGGGTTAGCATTAGGGTTAAGGATTAGGTTTAGGGTAAGGGTTTAGAGTTAGTGTTGGGCTTTAGGCTCGGGGCTTAGGTTCAGGGTCAGGGGTTAGCATTGGTGGTAGGGCTTAGATTTATCGGTCAGTTTAAGGGCACAGGACCTGGTTAATCTACGGTGAGAGGGGTGCGGTTGGAGTCATCATGAAAGCACAACATCATTCCCTGGGCCCTGGGACAAGATCTACATGCAGGACTCAGGCGGAGCCTCATCTCACACATGGCATGGCTGTATTGTAGGCTTGCTTCACTCGGGAATGGAAGTAGTGTGAGAATTAGGGTTAGGGTTGGGGTTAGGGGTTTCGAGTTAGGGGTTAGGCTTGGAGTCAGGGTTAGGTGCTAGGGATTAGTGGTTAGGTTTAGAGTTAGTGTTACGGGTTAGGTGTTAACTCTGGTTTAGGGGGCCAGGGTAAGGTTTAGGTTTGGAGTTAGCGTTAGGGTTAGGCGTTAGGGTTAAGGGATAGGGTTAGGGTTAAGGGTTAGGCTTAGGGTAAGGGTTCAGGTTTAGGGTTAGGGTCAGGGTTAAGGGTTAGGGCGAGGGTTAACAGTTAGGGATAGGGTTAGGGGGTTAGGGATAGGATTAGGTTTAAGGGTTAGGTTTATGGTTCAGGTTTAAGGTTAACATTAGGGGGTTAGGGTTAGTGTTAACTGTAAGTCAGTGTTAGGGTTAGATCTCTAGGCATTAAGGTAAAGGTTAGGTTTAAGGTTAAGTGTTAGGGTTATGTTTAATGGTTAGGCTTGGGATTAGGGTTAAGTGTTAGGGTTAAGGTTAGGGGTTATGACTAAGGATCAACGGTTAGGGTTATTTTTATGCGTAGGGTTAGGGTAAGGTGTTAGGGTTAGTGTTAGTGTTGTTGGTAGGGTTAAGGTTAGGGTTGGCGTTTCAGAATTCGGGATCAGGTGTTATGGTTATGGCTAGGAGTTAGCGTTAGAATTACAGTATAGTGCTTTTTCTCAGGGTGTCATGCATTAACGTTAAGATAAGGTGTTAAAGTTAGGGTTATGGTGAGCTTTACCTCTTAAGGTGAGCAGTATGCTCAGGGTTAGGTGTTATGTTCTGGGTTAGGGTTATGGGTGAGGGGTAGGGTTTATGCTCTGGGCACGGGCCCTGTATGCACTAGGAGGCAAAGATAGGGGTCTGTGATGGTCGCTGGTAACCTACTCTATCGTATGCAGTGTATGGGCCTCTGGTTTCCTGCAGGACACTGTCGCAGAGCGGGCTTTCATGCATGGCTTAGTAGGATTGTAGGCTTTCAAAACTCTGAGAAAGCAAGAAGTCTGAGAATTAGATTTCGGGTTAGGATTACGGCACGGTTTAGGGATGAAGATTAATGTTAGGGTGAGGGCTTAGGGTTAAGGGTTAGGGTTAGGGTTAGGGTTGATGGTAGGTTGAAGTTTAGGGTTGGCACTTTAGAATATGGATGAGGTGTTATGGTTATGGCTAGGGGTTAGGTTTAGAATTATGGGATAGGGCTTCTTCTTTGGGTGCTATGCATTAACGTTAACATAAGGGGATAAATTAGTGTTATGGTTAGGTTTATGTTTTAAGGTGAGCAACAGGATCAGGGTTAGGTTTTATGTTTGGAGTTAGGGTTATCTGTTAGGGATAGTGTTTTTGCTTAGCGCACGGGCCCTGTCTTCACCAGGAGGGGGGGGTTAGGGACTAGGATTGCCACTGGGAACCCGCTCTATCATGCACTAGTTATGGGCCCCCGGGTTTCTTGCAGGACACAGTGGCAGAGCCTCCTTTTACTCACGACGTGGGAGAATTGTAGGCTTTCTAAACTCTGAGAAAGCAAGAAGTCTGAGAATTAGATTTAGGGGTAGGTTTATGGTAATGTTTAGGGATGAAGGTTAGTGTTAGGGTGCGTTCTTAAGGTCAGTGGTTAGGGTTAAAGGTTAGTGTTAGGTTTAACCGTTACAGTCAGGTTTATGGTTATGTTTTAGGGTTAGGGTTAAGGTTAAGGTTTAGCGTTTGGTACAGTGTTAGGCTTAAGTTTTAGCTTTAGGGTTAAAGATTAGGATTAGGGTTAGGGTTAAGGGCTAGTGTGAGGGTTAATGATAAGGATCAAGACTAAGGGCTAGGGTTTGTGTTAGTGTTAGGAATAAGTCTTCGTGTAGGCTTTAGGGTTAGCGTTAAGTGTTATGGTTAGGGTTAGGTTTAGGGTTCATGGTTAGTGTTATGTTTAGGGGTTAGTGTTAGGGTTAGGGCTTAGGTTTAGGGTAAGGTTTTAGAGTTCGTGTTCAGCGTTACGGTCGGAGCTTATGTTTACCGTTAGGGGTTAGTGTTAGTGTTAGGGCTGAGATTTAGCTTTTAGTTTAAGGGCACAGGACCTGTTTTATCTACGGTGAGAAGGGTGCTGTCGGAGTCTCCACAAAAGCACAAAATCGTTCCCTGATCCTTGGGAAAGGACCTACATGCAGGACTCAGGTGGAGCCTCATCTCACGCATAGTATAGCTATATTGTAGGCTTGCTTCACTCTGAGAATGGAAGTAGTGTGAGAATCAGGGTTAGGGTTTGGGTTAGGGGTTTGGAGTTTGGGATTATGGTTCGAGTCAGGGTTAGGTCCTAGGGATTAGGAGTTAGGGTTAGTGTTAGGGATAGGGGTTAGTTGTTGGGTTTGGGTTAGGGTGCTAGGGTTAGGTTTAGGGTTGGGGTTAATATTAGGGTTAGCGTTTAGGGTTAAAGGATAGGATTATGGTTAAGGGTTTGGCTTAGGGTTAGGGTTAAGGGTTAGTGTTAAGGTTTAGGGTTAAGTTCAGGGTTACGTGTTAGGGTGAGGGTTAACAGTTAGGGTTATGGTTAGCGTCTTAGGGATAGGGTTAGGGTTAGAGTTAGGGGTTAGGATTAAGGGTGAAGTGTTAGGGTTATTTTTAGGCATAGTTTTAAAGTTAGGGGCTAGGGTAATGTTTGGTTTGATGGTAGGTTTAAGGTTAGGGTTAGCAGTTTAGAATTCGCATTAGGGATTAGGTGTTATGGTTATGGCTTGGAGTTAGGGTTAGAATTCAGAGATAGGAGTTGTTCTCAGGGTAAGTGTTATGCATTAACGTTATGATAAGGGGTTAAATTTAGGGTTATGGTGAGATTTACATTTTAAGGTGAGCAATGGGATCAGGGTCAGGTGTTATGTTCAGGGTTATGGTTAGGGGTGAGGGGTAGGGTTTATGCTTACGACTCGGGCCCTGTCTGCACTAGGCAGGGGGGGAGGGGTTTGGGGTTGCGATTGTCGTCGGGAACCCACTCTAGTGTATGCTGAGTATGGGCACTGGGGTTTCCGGCAGGACACAGTGGTAGAGCCTCCTTTTATTCATGGCATGGGAGGATTGTAGGCTTTCTAACGCTGAGAAAGCAAGAAGTCTGATAATTAGATTTAGGGTTAGGATTATAGTTAGGGTTAGGAATGAGGTTAGTGCTAGGGTGAGGGATTAGGGCTAGGGATTATGGGTAGAGTTAAGGTTAAATGTTAGAGTTAGGTTTAACGGTTACAGTTAGGTTTAGGGTTACGTTTTAGGGTGAGGGTTATGGTTAGGGGTTAGGGTTTGGTACAGGGTTAGGGTTAAGTGTTAGGTTTAGGGTTAAAGATTAGAATTCGGATTAGGGTTGACGGTTAGTGTGAGTGTTAATGGTTAAGTTTGTGTTTAAGGGTTAGGGTTAGGGTTTAGGGCTAGTGTTAAGCGTTCGTGTTAGATTTAGGGTTAGAGTAAAGTGTTATGGTTAGGGTTATGGGTTAGCATTAGGGTTAAAGGTTAAGGGTTAGGTTTATTTTCAGGCACAGGGTTAGGATTAGGTGTTAGGGTTAGTGTTACCGTTAAGGTTTTTTGTAGGCTTAAGGTTAGGTTTAGCAGTTTAGAATTAGGGTTAGGGATTAGGTGTTATGGTTATGGTAAGGAGTTAGGGTTAGAATTATGGCATAGGGGTTGGTCTCAGGGTCAGTTTTATGCTTAAAGTTAGGGTAAGCGGTTAAAGTTAGTGTTACGGTGAGCTTTACGTGTTAAGGTGAGCAATAGGATCAGGGTTAGGTTTTATGTTCAGGGTTAGGGTTATGGGTGAGGGGTAGAGTTTATACTTAGGGTTAGGGTTAGGGTTAGGGTTTAGGCTTAAGGATCAAGGGTTAGGGTTAGGGTTAGTGTTAGGGCTGTTGGTAGGGTTAAATTTAGGGTTAGCAGCTTACAATTAGGTATTAGGTTTTACAGTTATGAATAAGAGTTAGGGTTAGAATTATGGGATAGGTGTTGTCCTCAGGGTAAGTATTATTCATTAACGTTAGGATAAGGGGTTAGGGTTAGGGTTATGGTGAGTTTTACATGTTAAGGTGAGCAATAGGATCAGGGTCAGATGTTATGATCAGGGTTATGGTTATGGGTTAGGGGCAGTGTTTATGCTTAGGGCACAGGCCCTGTCTTCACGAGGTGGGGGGGCTCGGAGGCTGGGATTGTCACCAGGAACCCACTCTATCGTATGCTGGGTATGGGCCTCTGGGTTTCATGCAGGGCACAGTGGCAGAGCCTCCTTTCATGCATGGCATGGGAGGATTGTAGGCTTTCTAAACTCTGAGAAAGCAAGAAGTCTCAGAATTAGATTTAGGGTTAGGATTACGGTTAGGGTTAGGGATGAAGTTTAGTGTTAGGGAGAGGGCTTAGTGTTAGGGATTAGGGTTTGGTACAGGGTTAGGGTTAAGTGTTCGGCTTAGGGGTAAAGATTAGGATTAGTGTTAGGTTTAAGGGTTAGCTGAGGGTTAACGGTTAGGGTTAAGGTGAAGGGTTAGGGTTAGGGTTTAGGGTTAGGATTAGGGGTTCGTGTTAGGTTTAGGGTTACACTTAAGTGTTAGGGTTTAGGTTCAGGTTTAGGGTTCATGGTTAAGGTTATGTTTAGGGGTTAGGTTTAGGGGTTAGGTTTGGTGTAAGGGTATAGTGTTAGTGAAGGGAGTTTGGGTCAGGGTTTCTGTTTAGGGTAGGGGTTAGTGTTAGGACTTAGATTTAGCGATTAGTTTAAGGTCAGAGGACCTGTTTAATCTATGGTGAGAAGGGTGTGGAATCGGTCGCTGAGACACCACAGCATTGTACCCTGGGCCTTGGGCTCAGACCTACATGCAGGAATCAGGGGGAGCCTGTTCTCATGCATGGCATGGTTGTATTGTAGGCTTGGTTAACTCTTAGAATGGAAGAAGTGTGAGAATTAGGGTTATGGTTAGGGTTAGGGATTTGGGTTTAGGAGAGAGTGTTCAAATGAGGGTTAGGGGTTAGGCATTAGGGGTTAGGGTTAGTGTTAGGGTTAGGGGTTGGGGTGAGGGTTGGGTTAGGGGCTAGGGTTAGGTTTAGGGTTGGGGTTAGTGTTAGCGTTCGAGTTAGGGATTAGAGTTAGGGTTAAGGGATAGGATTAGGGTTAAGAGTTTGGCTTAGGGTTCAGGTTAAGGGTTAGGGTTATGGTTAAAGATTAGTGTTAGTTTAAACAGTTACAGTTAGGTTTAGGGTTAAATTTTAGAGTGAGGGCTTTTTAAACTCTGAGAGAGGAAGACGTCTGAGATTAAGATTTAGGGATAGGATTATGGTTAGGATTAGGGATGACGATTAGTGTTAGGGTGAGGGCTTAGGGTTAAGGGTTAGGGTTAGAGTTAGGGTTAAGGTTAGTGTTAGTTTTAACGGTTAAAGTTAGGTTTAGGGTTAAGGTTTATTGTGAGGGTTAAGGTCAGGGGTTAGGGTTTCGTACAGGGTAAGAGTTAAGTGTTAGGTTTAGGGTTAAAGATTAGCATTATGGTTAGTGTTAAAGGTTAGTGTGAGGGTAAAAGTTTAGGGTTAAGTTTAAGGGCTAGGGTTAGGGGTTAGTGTTAGGGTTAAGGGGTCTTGTTAGGTTTAGGGTTACAGTTAAGTGTTATGGTTAGTGTTAGGGGTTACGGTTAGGCTTAGGGTTCATGGTTAGTGTAACATTTAGGGGTTAGGGCTAGGGTTAAATGATAGTGTTAGAGTTAAGGCTTAGGCTTTGGGTAAAGGTTTAGGGATAGGTTTACGGGTTAGGGTTAGTGTCAGGGTTAAATGTTAGGGTGAGAGTTAACAGTTATGGTTAGGGTTATTGGTTAGGGGTTGTGTTTATGCTTAGGGCACGTGCCTTGTCTGCACTAGGCGGAGAGGTTAGGGGGCTAGCATATTCGCCGGGAAATCACTCTATCGTATGCTGGGTATTGGCCCCTGGACACAGTGGCAGGGCCTCCTTTCACACATGGCGTGGGAGGATTATAGGCTTTCTAAACTCTGAGAAAGAAAAAGTCTGAGAATTAGATTTAGGGTTAGGATTATGGTTAGAATTAGGGATGAAGTTTAGTGTTAAGGTGATGCCTTAGGGTTAGGGGTTAGGTTTAGGGTCAGAGTTAAAGGTTAGTGTTAAGTTTAACAGTTACAGTTAGGTTTAGCGTTAAGGTTTAGTGTTAGGGTTCAGTTTAGGGGATAGGTTTTGGTACAGGTTAAGGTTTAAGTGTTAAGTTTAGAGTTAAAGATTACAATTAGGGTTAGGTTTAAAGGTAAGTGTGAGGATTAACGGTTAGGGTTAAGCATGAGGGTTAGGGATTAGGTTTAGTGTTAAGGGTTTATGTTAGTTTAGGGTTAGAGTTAAGTGTTATGGTTAGGGTTAGGGGTTAGGGTTAGATATAGGGTGCATGGTTAGGGTTACGTTTAGGGGTTAGGGTTACGGGTTAGGTTTAGGGTGAGTGTTTGGTGTTAGTGTTGGGCATTAGGATAAGGGCTTAGGTTTAGGGTTAGCGTTTAGGTTTAGTGTTAGGGCTTAGATTTAGCGGTTAGTTTAAGGGCACAGGACCTGTTTAATCTATGGTGAGAAGGGTGCAGAATTGGTCCCCTTGACACCACACCATCGTACCTGGGCCTTGGGCCCAGACCTACATGCAGGACTCAGGCGGAGCCTCTTCTCACTCATGGCATGGCTCTATTGTAGGCTTGGTGAACTCTGAAAATGGAGGAAGTGTGAGAATTAGGGTTATGGTTATGGTTAATTGTTTGGGGTTAGGGGTTAGGGTTCGAGTGTGGTTCAGGGGTTAGAAATTAGGAGTTAGTGTTAGTGTTAGGGTTAGGGGTTAGGGGTTAGTGTTGGTTTAGGGGCTAGGGTTAGATTCAGAGTTAGGGTTAGTGTTAGGGTTAGGGTTAGGGATTATGGTTAGGGTTAGGAATTAGGGTTAGGGTTAGGCTTAAGGGATAGGATTAGGGTAAAGGGTTAAGGCTTAGGGTTAGCATTAGGGATTAGGGTTAGGGTTAAGTGTTAGGGTTTTGGTCTGATTTAAGGGTTAGGGTGAGCGTTAACAGTTAGGGTTAAGGTTAATTGTTAGGATTGGGGGTTAGGCTTAAGGATTCGTATTAGGGTTAGGGTATAAGGGTGAGACTTAAGTCTTATGGTTAGGGACAGGGCTTTTGGTTAGGGATAAGGGTTAGGAGTTAGGGTTACTTTTAGGCATAGGGTAGGATTAGGGGTGAGGGTTAGGGTTAGGGTTAGTGTTAGGGTTGTTGGTAGTGTTAAGGTTAGGGTTAGCAGTTTAGAATTAGGGTTAGGGATTGGTTTTATGGTTATGGCTAAGATTTAGGGTTAGAATTATGGGATAGGCGTTGTTCTCAGTGTAAGTGTTATGCATTAACTTTAGGAGATGCGGTTAAAGTTAGGGTTACAGTGTGGTCTACATGATAAGGTGAGCAGTAGGATCAGGGTTAGGTGTTACGTTCAAGGTTAGGGTTATATGTTAGGCGTACTTTTTATGCTTAGGGCACGGGCCCTGTCTGCACTAGGCGGGAGGATTAGGGGTCTAGGATTGTGGCCGAGAACTTTCTCTATTGTACACTGGGTATGGGTCCCTGGGTTTCATGCAGGACACAGTGGCAGAGCCTCTTTTCACGCATGGCATGGGAGGATTGTAGGCTTTCTAAACTCTGAGAAAGCAAGAAGTCTGAGAATTAGATTTAGGGATAGGATTATGGTTAGTGTTAAGGATAAAGTTTAGCATTAGGGTGAGGGCTTAGGGTTAGGGGTTAGAGTTACGGTCAGGGTTAAAGGTTAGTGTTAGGTTTAATGGTTACAGTTAGCTTTAGGGTCAAGTGTTAGGGTTAAGGTTAAGGTTAGGGGTTAGGTTTTGGTACAGGGTAAGGGTTAACTGTTAGGTTTAGGGTTAAAGATTACGATTAGGGTTAGGTTTAAGGGTTAGTGTGAGAGTTAACGGTTAGGGTTAAGGTTAAGTGTTAGGGTTAGTGGTTAAGTTTAGGTTTAAGTGTTCGTGTTAGGTTTAGGGTTAGAGTTAAGTGTTATGGTTAGGGTTTGGGGTTAGGGTTAGGTTTAGAGTTCATCGTTAGGGTTACGTTTAGGCATTAGGGTTATGGGTAAGGATTAGGGTAAGGGTTTAATGTTAGTGTTGGGCGTTAGGGTCAGGGCTTAAGTTTAGGGTTAAGGGTTAGTGTTAGAGTTAGCGTTAGGGCTTAGATTTAGAGGTTATTTTAAGGGCACAGGACCTGTGTAATCTATGGTGAGAAGTGTGCAGAATGGGTCATCGCCACACCACACCATCGTACCCTAGGCCTTGGGCCCAGACCTACATGCAGGTCTCAGGCAGAGCCTCTTCTCACGCATGGCATGGTTTTATTGTAGGCTTGGCTAACTCTGAGAATGGAGGAAGTGTGAGAATTATGGTTATGATTAGGGTTAGGTGTTTGGGGTTAGGGGTTAGTGTTCGCGTGAGGGTTAGGTGTTAGGGATTAGGGGTTAGGGTTAATGTTAGCATTAGGGGTTAACGGTTAGGGTTGGGTTAGGGACTAGAGATAGATTTAGGGTTGGGGTTAGGGTTAGGGTTAGGGTTAGGGGTTAGGGTTAGGGTTAAGGGATAGGATTAGGGTTAAGGGTTAAGGCTTAGGGTTAGCATTAAGGGATAGGGTTAGGGTTAAGGGTTAGGGTTATGGTCCGAGTTAAGGGTTAGGGTGAGGGTTAACAGTTAGGGTTAGGGTTATAAGTTAGGGATAGTGTTAGGTGTAAGGTCTAGGGTTAGGGTTAGAGGTAGCTTTACTGCTAAGATTAGGTCTCGGCATTAAGGTAAGGGTTAGTGTTAGGGTTAAGGGTTAGGGTTAGGTTTAATTGTTAGGATTAGGATCAGAATTAAGGGTTAGGCTTAGGGTTAGGGGATAGGGTTAGGGTTTAGGGTAAACTTTTAAGGTTATGTTTAGGGATAAGGTTAGGGTTAGCGTTTAAGGTTAGGGTTAGTATTAGGGTTGTTTGTAGGGTTAAGGTAATGTTTAGTGGTTAGAATTAGGGTTAGGGATTAGGGGTTACTGTTATGGCTAGGAGTTAGGGTTAGAATTAAGTGATAGGGGTTGTTCTTAGCATAAGTGTTATGCATTAATGTTAGGATAAGTGGTTAAAGTTAGGTTTACGGTGAGGTTTATGTGTTAAGGTGAGCAATAGGATCAGGGTTAGAATTATGAGTGAGGGGTAGGGTTTTGCTTAGGGTATGGGCCCTGTCTGCCCTAGGAGTGGGATTGAGGGGGATGCGATTGTCACCAGAAACCCACTCTATCGTATGCAGGGTATGGGCCCATGGGTTTCTTGTAGGACACTCTGGCAGAGCCTGATTTCACGCATGGTAAGGGAGGATTGTAAGCTTTCAAATCTCTAAGAAAGTAAGAAGTCTGAGAATTAGATTTAAGGTTAGGATTATCGTTATGGTTAGGGATGAAGTTTAATCTTAGGGTGAGGGCTTCGGGTAAGGGGATACGGTTAGTTTTAGGGTTAAAAGTTACTGTTAGGTTTAACAGTTACAGTTAGACTTAGGGTTTAGGTTTAGGGTTAGGGTTAAGCTTAGGGGTTATGGTTTGGTACAGGGTTAGGGTTAAGTGTTAGGGTTAGGGTTAAAGATCATGACAAGGGTTAGAGTTAAGGGTTAGTTTGAGTGTTAACAGTTAGGGTTAAGGATAACTTTTAGGGTTAGGGGTTAGGATTAGTGTTAGGGCTGAGATTTAGCGGTTAGTTTAAGGGCACAGGACCTGTTTAATCTATGGTGAGAGTGGTGCACAGGGTCGCTGCGACACAACACCACCGTACGCTGGGCCTTGGGCCAAGACCTACATACAGGACTCAGGTGGAGCCTCTTCTCACGCATGACATGGCTGTATTGTAGGCTTGGTTAACTCTGAGAATGGAAGAAGTGTCAGAAATCGGGTTAGGGCTGGCTGTAGGTGTTTTTAACCCCTAACCCTAACACTAACCCCTAATCCTAACCCTAACACTAACCCCAAGGTTAAATCTAACCTTAACCCCTACGACAACCCTAACCCTAACCCTAACCCTAACCCTCTCACTGTAGAATAAACAGGTCCTGTGCCCTTAAACTAACCACTAAATCTAAGCCCTAACATCAACCCTAACCTCTGACCCTAAACCTAAGCCCTGAGCCTAAAGCCCAACACTAACTCTAAACTCTTACCCTAAAGCTAATCCCTAACCCTAATGCTAACCTCTAAACGTAACCCTAACTGTGAACCCTAAACCTAACCCTAACCTCGAGCGCTAACCATAGCACTTAACTCTAACCCTAAACCTAACATGAACCCTTAATCCTAACACTAACCCTAACCCTAACTCTTAACTTTAACCCTGACTGTTAACCCTCACACTAACCTTTAAACCTAACCTTAATCGTAATCTTTAACCCTAAACCTAATATTTAACCCTAATCCTGTACCAAACCCTAAACCCTAACCTTAAACCTAACCATAAACCTTAACCCTGAACCTAACTGTAACGGTTAAAACTAAGAGTAACCTGTAACGCTACCCGTAACCCCTAACTCTAAGCCTTCACCCTAATACTAACCTTGATCCTTAACCCGAACCCTAACCCTAACCCTAAATCTAATTCTCAGTCTTCTTGCTTTCTTAGAGTTTAGAAAGCCTACAATCCTCCCATGCCATGCGTGAAAGGAGGCTCTTCCACTGTGTCCTGAATGAACCGCTGGGGCCCATAACCAGAGTACGATAGAGTGGGTTCCTGGTGACAATCCCAGCCCCCTAACCCCCCCCCCCCCGCCTAATGCAGACAAGGCCCGTGCCCTAAGCATAAACTCTACACCTCACCCAAAACTCTAACCCTGAAAATAACATTTAACCCTGATTCTATTGCTCACCTTAGAATGTAAACCTCACCGTAACCTGAACTTTAACCTCTTATCCTAACGTTAATGCATAACACTTACCCTGAGATTAACCCCTATCCCATAATTCTAACCCTATCTCCTAGTCATAACTGTGACAACTAATCCCTAACCCTAATTCTAAACCACTAACACTAACTGTTACCCTACGTAGTTACTGTTACGGTAACCTACTGTTACCCTAACACTGAACCTAACCCTTACTCCTAACGCCAAAGCTATGGCTAAAAATAATGCTAACCCTTGACCCTTTACCCTAACTCCTAACCCTAACCCTAATCCTAACCACTAAACCCAACCTTAGCTCTTAACCCTAACCCTAAACCTTACCCTGACGCCTAGACCTAACACTAACACTAAACTAACACCTAACCCTAATCATAACCCCTAAAGCTAACCCTAACCCTGAACCCTAAACCTAACTCTAACACTTAATACTAACTATATCCCTAACCCCTAACCCCAACCCTAACCCTAACCGTTAACCCTCACCCTAACCCTTAAACTGGACCCTAACACTAAATCTTAACCCTAAAGCTACGCCCAACCCTTAACCATAATCCTATCCCTTAACCTTAAACCTAACCCCTAACCCTAAACCTAACACTAACCCCAATCCTAATTCTAACCATAGCCCTTAATACATCACTACGCCTAACCCCTAACCCTAACCCTAACCCCTAATGCTAACCCTAACACTGAACCCTAAACCTAACCCTATCCCTAACCCTTAAACATAACTCTATCCCTAACTAATAATCCTAAGCCTAATCTTTAACCCTCACCCTAGAGCTTAACTCAAACCGTAACCCTAAGCCTAAACCCCAACCCTAACACTTAACACAAACCCTAAGCCTAAACACTTAACGCCAATCCTATCCTTTAACCCTAACACTAACCCTGATGCCTAATCCTAACCCTAACACTAACCCCAACCATAAATCTAACCCTAGCCCCTAACGCAAAACTAACCCCTAACCCTAACACTAACCCTAAATCCTAGTCCCTAACCACTAAACCTCACTTGAACCCTAACCCCTAACACCAAACCCTTAACCCTAACCATAACCCTATTTCTCACACTACTTCCATTCTCAGAGTTAACCAAGCCTAAAATACAACCATGCAATGCGTGAGTAGAGTTTCCGCATGAGTCCTGCAAGTAGGTCTGGGCCAAAGGCCCAGGATCCGATGGTGTGGTGTCGCATGGAAACATTCTGCACCCTTCTCACCATAGATTACACAGGTCCTGTACCCTTAAACTAACCGCCAAATCAAAGCCCAAACACTGACCCTAACCCCTAACCCTACCTAAGCCCTGACCCTAATGCCCAACACTAACACTAAACGCTTACCCTAAACCTAACCCCTAAATGTAACCTTAACCATGAACCCTAAACCTAACCCAAACCCCTAACCCTAACCATAACACTTAACTCTAACCCTAAACCTAACATGAACACTTAACCCTAACCCTAACCCATAAACCTAACACTTAACCTTAACCCTAACCGTTAACCCTCACACTAAACCTTAACCCTAACCCTAATCCTAATCTTTAAGCCTAAACCTAGCACTTAACCCTTACCCTGTACCAAAACGTAACCCCTAATCTTAACCCTAAGCTTAAACCTTAAAGCTTAACCCTAAACCTAACTGTAACTGTTAAACCTAACACTAACCTTTAACCCTGACCCTAACTGAAACCCCTAACCCTAAGCCCTCACCATAACAGTAACCTATATTGCTAACCCTAACCCTAATCCTAGCCCTAAATTTAATTCTCAGACTTCTTGCTTTCTCAGAGTTTACAAAGCCTACAATCCTCCCATGCCATGTGTAGAAGGAGGCTTGGCCACTGTGTCCGGCATGAAACCAAGGGGCCCATACCCAGTGTATGATAGAGTGGCTTCCGGCATCTATCCCAGCCCTCTAAGCCCCCTCCTAGAGCAGAGAGGGCTCGTGATATAAGCATAAACACTACCCCTCACCCATAACCCTAACCCTGAACATCACAGCTCACCCTGATACTATTGCTCACCTTAACACATCAACCTCACCATAACTCTAACTTGAACCTGTTATCCTAACGTTAATGCATAAGACTTACCCTAAGAACAACCCCTATCCCTTAATTCTAACCCTAACTCCTAGCCACAATTGTAACACCTAATCCCTAAGGCTAATTCAAAACTGCTAAACATTACCTTATCCCTACAAACTAACCCTAACCCTAACCGCTAACCCTAACCGTACACCTAAAAATAACCGTAACACTTGACACTTAACCCTAACCCTTAACCCTGATCCTAATCCTAACAATTAAACCTAACCCTAACTCTTAAGCCTAACACTAACACGTACCCTAATGCCTAGACCTAACCCTAAGAGTAAACGTAACCCCTAACCCTAACCCTAATCCCTAATGCTAACCCTAACACTGAACCCTAATCCTAAGCCTTAAACCTCACTCTATCCTTAACCCATAACCCTAGCCCTAACCGTTAACCCCACACTAACCCTTAACTCGAACTGTAACCCTAACCCTTAAAACTAAACCTAACACTTAACGCTAACCCTAAGCCTTAACGCTTAACCCTTATCCTATCCCTTAACCCTAACCCTAACCCATAACGCTAACCCTAACCCCACTCTAAATCTAACCCTAGCCCCTAACCCAACCCTAACCCCTAAGCCCTAACCCTATCACTAAACCCAACACCTACTCCCTAACCCCTAATCCTCACTCGAAGCTTAAGCCCTAACCCTAAGCCCTCTCCCTGACTAATCTTCATCCCTAACCCTAACCATAATCCTAACCCTAAATCTAATTCTCAGACTTCTTGCTATCTCAGAGTTTTAAAAGCCTACAATTCTCCAAAGCCATGCGTGAAAGCTGGCTCTGCCACAGTGTCCTGCATGAAACCCAGGAGCCCATACTCTGTGTACAATAGAGTGGGTTCCCGGGGACAATCACAGCCCCCTAACTCCCCCTGCTAGTGCTGACAGGGCCCATGCCCTAAGCAAAAACCCTGCACCTCACCCATAACCCTAACCCTGAACATAACACCTAACCCTGATGTTATTGTTCACCTTAACACGTAAACCTCACTGTAACCCTAACTTTAACCCCTATCCTAATGTTATTGCATAACACTTACCCTAAGAACAAACCCTATCCCTTAATTCTAAGCCTAACTCCTAGCATAACCGTAACACCTAATCCCTAACCTTAATTCTAAACTGCTAAACATTACCTTCACCCTACAAACAACCCTAACACTAACCCTAACTCTAACCGCTAACCCTAACCCTAACCATTACCCTGATCATAATCCTAACAATTAAACCTAACCCTAATTCTTAACCCTAACACGAACCATTACCATAATGCCTAGACCTAACCCTAACTGTAACCCTAACCCCTAACCCTAACCCTAACCGCTAATGCTAACCCTAACCCCGAACCCTAAACATAACCCTAACCCTATCCCTTAAACCTATTACTATCCCTAAACCATTACCCTAATCGCAACTGTTAACCCTCACTCTCACCCTTAACTTGGACCGAAACCCTAACCCTTAACCCTAACCTTAACCCTTACTGCTAATCTTAAGCCTTCACCCTTTACCTTAATCCTATCTTGTAAGCCTAACCCTAACGCTGACCCCTAACCCACCTGAACATTAACCCTAAACCTAAATCTAACGCTAGCCCCTTACAAAAACCTAACACCTAAGCCCTGACACACTAATCCTAACTTCTAATTCCTAACCACTAAACTTCACTCAAACCCAAACCTCTAACCCCAAACACATAACCCTAACCATAACCCTAATTCTCACACTTCCTTTGTTCTCAGAGTTGACCAAGCCTACAATAGAGCCATGCCACGAGTGAGAAGAGGCTCTGCCTAAGTCCTGCATGTAGGTCTGGGCCCAAGGCCCAAGTACGATGGTGTGGTGTTGAGGCGACCCAGTCTGCACCCTTCCCACCATAGATTAAACAGAGCATGTGCCCTTAAACTAACCACTAAATCTAAGCCCTAACACTAAACCTAAATGCTAACCCTAAACCTCAGCCCTTATCCTAACGCCCAACAGTAACACTAAACACTCGCCCTAAACTTAACCCGTAACCCGAACCCCTAAATGTAACCCTAACCATGAACCCTAAACCTAACCCTAACCTCTAGCCATAACCATAACACTTAACTCTAAACCTAAATGTTACACGAAGCCTTATTCCTAACAGTAAGCCCAACCCTAACCCTTAATCTTGAAACTTACCATTAACCCTCACACTAACCCTTAACCCTAACCCTAATCCTAATCTTTAACCATAAAGCTAACACTGAAGCCTACCCCTGTGCCAAACGATAAAACCAAACCTTAACCCTAACCCTGAAACTTAACCGTAAACGTAACTGTAACTGTTAAAAATAACACAAACATTTAACCCTAACCCCTAACCCTAAGAGCCCACCCTAACACTAATCTTCCTCGATAAACATTACCATAATCCTACCCCTAAATCTAATTGTCAGACTTCTTGCTTTCTCAGAGTTTAGAAAGCCTAAAATCCTCCCATGTCATGAGTAAAAGGGGGCTCAACCGCTGTGTCCTGCATGAAACCCAGGAGCCCATATCCAGCGTACGATAGAGTGGGTTCCCGGGGACAATCCCATCCCCCTAACCCCAGCCTCCCGCCCAGTGCAGACAGGGCCTGTACGCTAAGTATAAACACTACCCCTAACAGATAACCCTCACCCTGAATATAGCACCTAACCCTGATCCTATTGCTCACCTTAAAACATAAACCTCCCCGTAACCCTAACTTATCCCCTTATCTTAACCTTAATGCATAAAACCCTGAGAAGAAGCCCTATCCCATAATTCTAATCCTAACCCCTAGCCATAACCGTAACACCTCATCCCTAATTCTAAAATGCCAACCCTAACCTTCACCCTGCCAACAACCCTAACCCTAACCCTAACCCCTAACCCTAAGCCCTCACCCTATCGCTAATCTTCATCCCTAAACCGTACCGTAATCCTAACCCTAAATCTAATTCTCAGACTTGCTTTCTCAGAGTTTTGAAAGCCTACAATCCTACTAAGCCATGCATGAAAGCCCGCTCTGCCACAGTGTCCTGCATGAAACCCAGAGGCCCATACACTGCGTACGATAGAGTGGGCTCCCAGCGACCATCACAGACCCCTAACTTCGCCTCCTAGTGCATACAGGGCCCGTGCCCTAAGCATAAACCCTACCCCACACCCATAACCCTAACCCAGAACATAACACCTAACCCTGATCCTACTGCTCACCTTAACACGTAAACCTCACCCTAACCCTAACTTAACCCCTTATCTTAACGATAATGCATGACACCCTGAGAACAAGCCCTATACCGTAATTCTAACCCTAACTCCTAGCCATAACCATAACACCTAATCCCTAATTCTGAAACGCCAACCCTAACCTTAACCCTACCAACAACACTAACACTAACCCTAAAACACTTACCCTAACCCTACGCCTAAAAATAACCCTAACCATTGATCCTTAGTCATAACCCCTAAAGTTTAACCCTAACCCTTAACGCTAATCCCAATCCTAACCATTAAACATAACCCTACTTAACCCTAACCCTAACCTATACGCTAATGCCTAGAGATCTAACCCCAACACTGACCTACAGTTAACACTAACCCTAACCCCTAATCCTAACCTTAAACCTGAACCATAAACCTAACCCTTAACCCTAACCCTATTCCTAACCCCCTAACCCTAACCCTAACTGTTAAGCCTCACCCTAACACTTAACCCTGACTCTAACCCTAAACCTTAACCCTAACTCTGAACCCTAACCCTAAGCCTAACCCTTAACCCTAACCCTATCCCTTAACCCTAACCCCTAACCCTAACGCTAACCCCAACCCTAAACCTAACCCTGGCCCCCAACCCAGACTTAACACCTAACCGCTAACACTAACTCTAAACCTAACCACTAATCCCTAGCACCTGACCCTGACTCGAAACCTAACCCCTAACTCGAAACCCCTAACCCCAAACCTAACCCTAATTCTCACACTACTTCCATTCCCAGAGTGAAGCAAGCCTACAATACAGCCATGCCATGTGTGAGATGAGGCTCTGCCTGAGTCCTGCATGTAGGTTTTGTCCCAAGGCCCAGGGAATGATGTTGTGCTTTTGTGGTGACTCCGACCACACCCCTCTCACCGTAGATTAACCAGGTCCTGTGCCCTTAAACTGACCGCTAAATCTAAGCCCTACCACCAACCCTAACCTCTGACCCTGAACCTAAGCCCCGAGCCTAAAGCCCAACACTAACTCTAAACACTTACCCGAAACCTAATCCCTACCCCTAATGCTAACCCCTAAACGTAACTCTAACCACGAACAGTAAACCTAACCCTAACCTCTAACACAAACCCTAACACATAACTCTAACCCTAAAACTAACCCTAACCCTTAACCCTAAACCTAAACCCTAACCCTAACCCTTAACCTTAATCTTAACCGTTAACTCTCATGCTAACCTTTAATCCTAACCCTAATCCTAATCTTCAACCCTAAACCGAACACAACCCTAACCCTGTACCAAACCCTGACCCCTCATCTTAACCCTATCCGCAAACCTCAACCCCAAAACGAACTGTAACCGTTAAACCTAACAGTAACCTTAAACCGTAACCCTAATCTGTAACCCTATCCCCTCACCATAACACTACACTTCATCCTGAACCCTAACCATAATCCTAACCCTAAATCTAATTCTCAGAGTTCTTGCTTTCTTAGAGCTTAGAAAGCCTGCAATCCTCCCGTGCCATGTGTGAAAGGAGGCTCTACCACTGTGTCCTGCATGAAATCCACGGGCCCATACCCAGAGTCCGATACAGTGGGTTCCCGGTGACAATCCCAGCCCCCTAACCTCCCCCCAGCCTAATGCCGACAGGGCCCGTGCGCTAAGCATAAATGATACCTTTAACAGATAACCCTAACCCTGAACATGGCACCTAACCCTGTTCCTATTTCTCCCCTTAACACGTAAACCTCACCGTGAGCCTAACTTTAACCTCTTAACGTAACGTTAATGCATAACCCATTCCCTGAGAACATCCCCTATCCCATAATTCTAACCCTATCTCCTAGTCATAACTGTAACACCTAATCCCTAACCCTAAATCTCCACCGCTAAGCCTAACAGTAACGCTGCCTACAACCCTAACACTGACAGGAACCCTTAGTTCTAACCCCAACGCTATGCCTAACAAAAGCCCTAACCCTTCACCCTTCACCCTAACCCCTGAGCATTACCCTAACCTTTAACCGTAATCCTAATCCTAACCATTAAACCTAACCCTAGCTCTTAAAGCTAACCGTAATCCTTACCCTCACGACGAGACCTAACCCTGACACTAACCTAACACCTAACCCTAACCATAACCCCTAAAGCTAACCCTAACTCTGAACCCTAAACCTAACCCTAACACTGAACCTTCACTATATCCCTAACCCCTAAGCCTAATCCTAACTGTTAACCCTCACCCTAACACTTAAACTGGACCATAACACTAAACATTAACCCTAACACTAAACTTTAACCCTAACCATAAGCCCAACACTTAACCCTAATCCTATCCCCTAACCCTAAGCCCTAACCCTAAACCTAACCCTAACCCCAACCCTAACCCTTAATCTTGACCCTTACCATTAACCCTCACACTGACCCTAATCCTAATCTTTAACCATAAAGCTAACACTGAAGCCTAACCCTGTGCCAAACGCTAAACCCAAACCTTAACCCTAACCCTGAAACTTAACCATAAACCTAACTGTAACTGTTACACCTAACACTAACCTCTAACCCTAACCCCTAACCCTAAGACCCCACCTTAACACTAACCCTAACCCTAAACATTATCATAATCCTACCCCTAAATCTAATTCTCGGACTTCTTGCTTTCTTAGAGTTTAGAAAGCCTAAAATCCTCCCATGCCATGAGTCAAAGGGGGCTCTGCAGCTCTCTCTTGCATGAAACCAGGAGCCCATACCTAGCGTATGATAGAGTGGGTTCCCGGGGACAATCCCATCCCCCTAACCCCAGCCTCCCGCCCAGTGCAGACAGGGCCTGTACGCTAAGTATAAACACTACCCCTAACAGATAACCCTCACCCTGAACATAGCACCTGACCCTGATCCTATTGCTCACCTTAAAACATAAACCTCCCCGTAACCCTAACTTATCCCCTTATCTTAACCTTAATGCATAACACCCTGAGAAGAAGCCCTATCCCATAATTCTAATCCTAACCCCTAGCCATAACCGTAACACCTCATCCCTAATTCTAAAATGCCAACCCTAACCTTCACCCTGCCAACAACCCTAACCCTAACCCTAACCCCTAACCCTAAGCCCTCACCCTATCACTAATCTTCATCCCTAAACCGTACCGTAATCCTAACCCTAAATCTAATTCTCAGACTTGCTTTCTCAGAGTTTTGAAAGCCTACAATCCTACTAAGCCATGCATGAAAGCCCGCTCTGCCACAGTGTCCTGCATGAAACCCAGAGGCCCATACACTGCGTACGATAGAGTGGGCTCCCAGCGACCATCACAGACCCCTAACTTCGCCTCCTAGTGCATACAGGGCCCGTGCCCTAAGCGTAAACCCTACCCCACACCCATAACCCTAACCCAGAACATAACACCTAACCCTGATCCTACTGCTCACCTTAACACGTAAACCTCACCCTAACCCTAACTTAACCCCTTATCTTAACGATAATGCATGACACCCTGAGAACAAGCCCTATACCGTAATTCTAACCCTAACTCCTAGCCATAACCATAACACCTAATCCCTAATTCTGAAACGCCAACCCTAACCTTAACCCTACCGACAACACTAACACTAACCCTAAAACCCTTACCCTAACCCTACGCCTAAAAATAACCCTAACCATTGATCCTTAGTCATAACCCCTAAAGCTTAACCCTAACCCTTAACGCTAATCCCAATCCTTACCATTAAACATAACCCTACTTAACCCTAACCCTAACCTATACGCTAATGCCTAGAGATCTAACCCCAACACTGACCTACAGTTAACACTAACCCTAACCCCTAATCCTAACCTTAAACCTGAACCATAAACCTAACCCTTAAGCCTAACCCTATTCCTAACCCCCTAACCCTAACCCTAACTGTTAAGCCTCACCCTAACACTTAACCCTGACTCTAACCCTAAACCTTAACCCTAACCCTGAACCCTAACCCTAACCCGAACCCTAAACCCTAACCCTAACACCTAAC
>NW_027182873.1:175000-180000 GCF_041146395.1 Eulemur rufifrons | reverse complement strand
CTTAACACGTAAACCTCACCGTGCGCCTAACTTTAACCTCTTATCCTAACGTTAATGCATAACCCATTTCCTGAGAACAACCCCTATCCCATAATTCTAACGCTAACTCCTAGTCATCACTGTGACACCTAATCCCTAACCCTAATTCTAAACCGCTAACCCTAACCGTAACCCTACCTACAACCCTAACACTGACAGTAACCCTTACTTCTAACCCCAACGCTATGCCTCACAAAAACCCTAACCCTTGACCCTAACCCTTCACCCTAACCCCTAAGCCTTACCCTAACCCTTAACCCTAATCCTAATCCTAACCATTAAACCTAACCCTAGCTCTTAAAGCTAACCCTAAACCTTACCCTCACGACTAGACCTAACCCTGACACTAACCTAACACCTAACCCTAACCAGAACCCCTAAAGATAACCCTGAACCCTATCCCTAACCCTAGCAGTAAACTTTAACCCTAAACCTAAGCCCAACCCGTAACCCTAATCCTATCCTTTTATCCTAAAACTAACCCCTAAACCTAAACCCTATAGCTCACCCTAACTCTAACCCGAATCCTAATTCTAACCATACCCCTTCATAAAACACTAACTCCTAACCGCTAACCCTAACACTAACCAAAAACCCTAATCACTAATCCCTAACCCTAACGCTTAACCTTTACCCTAACCATTAACCCTCACCCTAAATCTTAACACTGACCCTAACCTTAACCTTTAACTCTAAGCCTAACCCTTAACCCTACAGTAAGGAAGACCCTTAATGCTAATGGGATCCCTTATCCCTAACCCTAACACTACAGCTAAAAATAACCCTAACCTTGGATCCTTAAACCTAACCCCTAACACTTACTTTAACCCCAAACCCTAACCCTAATCATAAGCATTAAACCTAACCCTATCTCTTAACCCTAACGCTAGCCCTTACCCTAACGCCTAGATCTAACCCTAAATAGAACCTACCGCCTAATCCTAACCTTAAGCCCTAATGCTAACTCTAACCCTGAACCCTAAACCTACCCGTAACCCTTAACACTAACCCTATCCGTGAACCTTAACCCTGACCCTAACCATTACCCGCACCCAAGCATTTAACCCTGACCCTAACCCTAATCCTTAATGCTAAACCTAACACTAAACCCTAACCCTAAGCCCAACACTTATCCCTAATCCTATCCCTTAACCCTAAACCTAACCCTAATGCTACCCCCTAAACGTAACCCTAACCGTGACCAGTAAACCTAATCCTAACCTCTAACACAAACCATAGCACATAACTCTAACCCTAAAACTAACCCTAACCCTAAACCCTAACTCTTAACCTTAACCCTAAGCGTTAACTCTCACGCTAACGTTTAATCCTAACTCTAATCCTACTCTTCAACACTAAACCTAACACTTAACCCTAACCCTGTACCAAAACCTAACCCCTCATCTTAACCCTAACAGTAAACCTCAACCCTAAACCAAACTGTATCCGTTAAACCTAAGAGTAACCTTTAACCCTAACCCTAATCCCTAACCCTAAGCCCTCACCCTAACACTTAAACTTCATCCTTAACCCTAACCATAATCCAACCCTAAATCTCATTCTCACACTTCCTACTTTCTTAGAGTTTAAAAAGCCTGCCATCCTCCCATGCTTGGGTGAAAGGAGGCTCTACCACTGTGTCCTGCATGAAACCCACGGGCCGATACCCAGAGTATGATAGAGTGGGTTCCCGGGTACAATCCCAGCCCCCTAAACTCCCCCCGCCCGCCTAATGCAGACAGGGCCCGTGCGCTAAGCATAAACAATACCTTTAACAGATAACCCTAACCCTGAACATAACACCCAACCCTGTTCCTATTTCTCCCCTTAACACGTAAATATCCCCGTGCGCCTAACTTTAACCTCTTATCCTAACGTTAATGCATAACCCATTTCCTGAGAACAACCCCTATCCCATAATTCTAACCTTTTCTCCTAGTCATCACTGTGACACCTAATCCCTAACCCTAATTCTAAACCGCTAACCCTAACCGTAACCCTACCTACAACCCTAACACTGACAGTAACCCTTACTTCTAACCCCAAAGCTATGCCTAACAAAATCCCTAACCCTTGACCCTAACCCTTCACCCTAACCCTTAAGCCTTACCCTAACCCTTAACCCTAATCCTAATCCTAAACATTAAACCTAACCCTAGCTCTTAAAGCTAACCCTAAACCTTACCCTCACGACTAGACCTAACCCTGACACTAACCTAACACCTAACCCTAACCAGAACCCCTAAAGATAACCCTGAACCCTATCCCTAACCCTAGAAGTAAACCTTAACCCTAAACCTAAGCCCAACCCGTAACCCTAATCCTATCCTTTTACTCTAAAAGTAACCCCTAAACCTAACCCCTATACCTCACCCTAACTCTAACTCCAATCCTAATTCTAACCATACCCCTTCATAAAACACTAACTCCTAACCGCTAACCCTAACACTAACCAAAAACCCTAATCACTAATCCCTAACCCTAACGCTTAACCTTTACCCTAACCGTTAACCCTCACCCTAAATCTTAACACTGACCCTAACCTTAACCTTTAACTCTAAGCCTAACCCTTAACCCTACAGTAAGGAAGACCCTTAATGCTAATGGGATCCCTTATCCCTAACCCTAACACTACAGCTAAAAATAACCCTAACCTTGGATCCTTAAACCTAACCCCTAACACTTACTTTAACCCCAAACCCTAACCCTAATCCTAAGCATTAAACCTAACCCTATCTCTTAACCCTAACGCTAGCCCTTACCCTAACGCCTAGATCTAACACTAAATCTAACCTACCGCCTAATCCTAACCTTAAGCCTTAATGCTAACTCTAACCCTGAACCATAAACCTACACGTAACCCTTAACACTAACCCTATCCGTGAACGTTAACCCTGACCCTAACCATTACCCGCACCCAAGCATTTAACCCTGACCCTAACCCTAATCCTTAATGCTAACCCTAACACTAAAGCCTAACCCTAAGCCC
Source organism: Eulemur rufifrons (assembly GCF_041146395.1). Classification (NCBI taxonomy): domain Eukaryota; kingdom Metazoa; phylum Chordata; class Mammalia; order Primates; family Lemuridae; genus Eulemur; species Eulemur rufifrons. The sequence continues at coordinate 176,972 of NW_027182873.1, read as the reverse complement.
AACACTTAACCCTAATCCTATCCCTTAACCCTAACCCTAACCCTAATGCTAACCCCTAATAGTAACCCTAACCGTGACCAGTAAACCTAACCCTAACCTCTAACACAAACCATAGCACATAACTCTAACCCTAAAACTAACCCTAACCCTAACCCTAAACCCTAACTCTTAACCTTAACCCTAAGCGTTAACTCTCACGCTAACCTTTAATCCTAACCCTAATCCTAATCTTCAACCCTAAACCGTACACTTAACCCTAACCCTGTAGCAAACCCTAACCCCTCATCTTAACCCTAACCGTAAACCTCAACCCTAAACCCAAGTGTAACCGTTAAACCTAAGAGTAAGCTTTAACCCTAACCCTAATCCCTAACCCTAAGCCCTCACCCTAACACTAAACTTCATCCTTAACCCTAACCATAATCCTAACCCTAAATCTAATTCTCAGACTTCTTGCTCTCTTAGAGTTTAGAAAGCCTGCAATCCTCCCAAGCCATGCGTGAAAGGAGGCTCTACCAATGTGTCCTGCATGAAACCCACGGGCCCATACCCAGAGTATGATAGAGTGGGTTCCCGGGTACAATCCCAGGCCCCTAAACTCCCCCCGCCCGCCTAATGCAGACAGGGTCCATGCGCTAAGCATAAACAATACCTTTAACAGATAACCCTAACCCTGAACATAACACCCAACCCTGTTCCTATTTCTCCCCTTAACACGTAAACCTCACCGTGAGCCTAACTTTAACCTCTTATCCTAACGTTAATGCATAACCCATTTCCTGAGAACAACCCCTATCCCATAATTCTAACCCTATCTCCTAGTCATCACTGTGACACCTAATCCCTAACCCTAATTCTAAACCGCTAACCCTAACCGTAACCCTACCTACAACCCTAACACTGACAGTAACCCTTACTTCTAACCCCAACGCTATGCCTAACAAAAACCCTAACCCTTCACCCTAACCCTTCACCCTAACCCCTAAGCCTTACCCTAACCCTTAACCCTAATCCTAATCCTAACCATTAAACCTAACCCTAGCTCTTAAAGCTAACCCTAAACCTTACCCTCACGACTAGACCTAACCCTGACACTAACCTAACACCTAACCCTAACCAGAACCCCTAAAGCTAACCCTGAACCCTATCCCTAACCCTAGCAGTAAACTTTAACCCTAAACCTAAGCCCAACCCGTAACCCTAATCCTATCCTTTTACCCTAAAACTAACCCCTATACCTCACCCTAACTCTAACCCCAATCCTAATTCTAACCATACCCCTTCATAAAACACTAACTCCTAACCGCTAACCCTAACACTAACCAAAAACCCTAATCACTAATCCCTAACCCTAACGCTTAACCTTTACCCTAACCGTTAACCCTCACCCTAAATCTTACCACTGACCCTAACCTTAACATTTAACTCTAAGCCTAACCCTTAACCCTACAGTAAGGAAGACCCTTAATGCTAATGGGCTCCCTTATCCCTAACACTAACACTACAGCTAAAAATAACCCTAACCTTGGATCCTTAAACCTAACCCCTAACACTTACTTTAACCCCAAACCCTAACCCTAATCCTAAGCATTAAACCTAAACCTATCTTTTAACCCTAACGCTAGCCCTTACCCTAACGCCTAGATCTAACCCTAAATCTAACCTACCGCCTAATCCTAACCTTAAGCACTAATGCTAACACTAACCCTGAACCCTAAACCTACCCGTGACCCTTAACACTAACCCTGTCCGTGAACCTTAACCCTGACCCTAACCATTACCCGCACCCAAGCATTTAACCCTGACCCTAACCCTAATCCTTAATGCTAACCCTAACACTAAACCCTAACCCTAAGCCCAACACTTAACCCTAATCCTATCCCTTAACCCTAACCCTAACCCTAATGTTAACCCCTAAACGTAACCCTAACCGTGCCCAGTAAACCTAACCCTGACCTCTAACACAAACCAT
>NW_027182873.1:75000-167500 GCF_041146395.1 Eulemur rufifrons | reverse complement strand
CTCACGACTAGACCTAACCCTGACACTAACCTAACACTTAACCCTAACCAGACCCCCTAAAGCTAACCCTGAACCCTATCCCTAACCCTAGCTGTAAACTTTAACCCTAAACCTAAGCCCAACCCGTAACCCTAATCCTATCCTTTTACCCTAAAACTAACCCCTAAACCTAACCCCTAACCTCACCCTAACTCTAACCACAATACTAATTCTAACCATACCCCCTCATAAAACACTAACTCCTAACCGCTAACCCTAACACTAACCAAAAACCCTAATCATTAATCCCTAACCCTAACGCTTAACCTTTACCCTAACCGTTAACCCTCACCCTAAATCTTAACACTGACCCTAACCTTAACCTTTAACTGTAAGCCTAACCCTTAACCCTACAGTAAGGAAGACCCTTAATGCTAATGGGATCCCTTATCCCTAACCCTAACACTACAGCTAAAAATAACCCTAACCTTGGATCCTTAAACCTAACCCCTAACACTTACTTTAACCCCAAACCCTAACCCTAATCCTAAGCATTAAACCTAAACCTATCTCTTAACTCTAAAGTTAGCCCTTACACTAAGGACTAGATCTAACCCTAAATCTAACCTACCGCCAAATCCTAAACTTAAGCCCTAATGCTAACTCTAACCCTGAACCCTAAACCTACCCGTAACCCTTAACACTAACCCTATCCGTGAACCTAAACCCTGACCCTAACCATTACCCGCACCCAAGCATTTAACCCTGACCCTAATCCTAATCCTTAATGCTAACCCAAACACTAAATCCTAACCCTAAGCCGAACACTTATCCCTAATCCTATCCCTTAACCCTAACTCTAACCCTAATGCTAACCCCTAAACGTAACCCTATCCGTGACCAGTAAACCTAACCCTAACCTTTAACACAATTATAGCTCATAACTCTAACTCAAAAACTAACCCTACCCTAACCCTAACCCTAAACCCTAACTCTTAACCTTAACCCTAAGCGTTAACTCTCACGCTAACCTTTAATCCTAACCCTGATCCTAATCTTCAACCCTAAACCTAACACTTGACCCTAACCCTGTACCAAACCCTAACCCCTCATCTTAACCCTAACCGTAAACCTCAACCATAAACCAAAGTGTAACCGTTAAACCTAAGAGTAACCTTTAACCCTAACCATATTCCCTAACCCTAAGCCCTCACCCTAACCCTAACCATAATCCTAACCCTAAATCTAATTCTCATACTTCTTGCTTCCTTAGGGTTTAGAAAGCCTGCAATCCTCCCATGCCATGCGTGAAAGGAGGCTCTACCACTGTGTCCTGCATGAAACCCACGGGCCCATACCCATAGTATGATAAGTGGGTTCCCGGGTACAATCCCAGCCCCCTAAACTCCCCCCGCCCGCCTAATGCAGACAGGGCCCGTGCGCTAAGCATAAACAATACCTTTAACAGATAACCTTAACCCTGAACATAACACCCAACCCTGTTCCTATTTCTCCCCTTAACACGTAAACCTCACCGTGCGCCTAACTTTAACCTCTTATCCTAACGTTAATGCATAACCCATTTCCTGAGAACAACCCCTATCCCATAATTCTAACCCTATCTCCTAGTCATCACTGTGACACCTAATCCCTAACCCTAATTCTAAACCGCTAACCCTGACCGTTACCCTACCTGCAACCCTAACACTGACAGTAACCCTTACTTCTAACCCCAACGCTATGCCTAACAAAAACCCTAACCCTTGACCCTAACCCTTCACCCTAACCCCTAAGCCTTACCCTAACCCTTAACCCTAATCCTAATCCTAGCCATTAAACCTAACCCTAGCTCTTAAAGCTAACCCTAAACCTTACCCTCACGACTAGATCTAACCCTGACACTAACCTAACACCTAACCCTAACCAGAACCCCTAAAGCTAACCCTGAACCCTATCCCTAACCCCAGCAGTAAACTTTAATAAACCTAAGCCCAACCCGTAACCCTAATCCTATCCTTTTACCCTAAAACTAACCCCTAAACCTAACCCCTATACCTCACCCTAACTCTAACCCCAATCCTAATTCTAACCATACCCCTTCATAAAACACTAACTCCTTACCGCTAACCCTAACACTAACCAAAAACCCTAATCACTAATCCCTAACCCTAACGCTTAACCTTTACCCTGACCGTTAACCCTCACCCTAAATCTTAACTCTGACACAAACCTTAACCTTTAACTCTAAGCCTAACCGTTAACCCTACAGTAAGGAAGACCCTTAAAGCTAATGGGATCCTTATCCCTAACCCTAACACTACAGCTAAAAATAACCCTAACCTTGGATCCTTAAACCTAACCCCTAACACTTACTTTAACCTCAAACCCTAACCCTAATCCTAAGCATTAAACCTAACCCTATCTCTTAACCCTAACGCTAGCCCTTACCCTAACGCCTAGATCTAACCCTAAATCTAACCTACCGCCTAAACCTAACCTTAAGCCCTAATGCTAACACTAACCCTGAACCCTAAACCTACCCGTAACCCTTAACACTAACTCTATCCGTGAACCTTAACCCTCACTCTAACCATTACCCGCTCCCAAGCATTTAACCCTGACCCTAACCCTAATCCTTAATGCTAACCCTAACACTAAACCCTAACCCTAAGCCCAACACTTATCCCTAATCCTATCCCTTAACCCTAACCCTAACCCTAATGCTACCCCCAAACGTAACCCTATCCGTGACCAGTAAACCTAACCCTAACCTCTAACAGAAACCATAGCACATAACTCTAACCCTAAAACTAACCCTAACCCTAACCCTAACCCTAAACCCTAACTCTTAACCTTAACCCTAAGCGTTAACTCTCACGCTAACCTTTAATCCTAACCCTAATCCTAATCTTCAACCCTAAACGTAACACTTAACCCTAACCCTGTACCAAAACCTAACCCCTCATCTTAACCCTAACCGTAAACCTCAACTCTAAACCAAAGTGTAACCGTTAAACCTAAGAGTAACCTTTAACCCTAACCCTAATCCCTAACCCTAAGCCCTCACCCTAACACTAAACTTCATCCTTAACCCTAACCAGAATCCTAACCCTAAATCTAATTCTCAGACTTCTTGCTTTCTTAGAGTTTAGAAAGCCTGCAATCCTCCCATGCCATGCGTGAAAGGAGGCTCTACCACTGTGTCCTGCATGAAACCCACGGGCCCATACCCAGAGTATGATAGAGTGGGTTCCCGGGTACAATCCCAGCCCCCTAAAGTCCCCCCGCCCGACTAATGCAGACAGGGCCCGTGCGCTAACCATAAACAATACCTTTAACAGATAACCCTAACCCTGAACATAACACCCAACCCTGTTCCTATTTCTCCCCTTAACACGTAAACCTCACCGTGCGCCTAACTTTAACCTCTTATCCTAACGTTAATGCATAACCCATTTCCTGAGAACAACCCCTATCCCATAATTCTAACCCTATCTCCTAGTCATCACTGTGACACCTAATCCCTAACCCTAATTCTAAACCGCTAACCCTGACCGTTACCCTACCTGCAACCCTAACACTGACAGTAACCCTTACTTCTAACCCCAACGCTATGCCTAACAAAAACCCTAACCCTTGACCCTAACCCTTCACCCTAACCCCTAAGCCTTACCCTAACCCTTAACCCTAATCCTAATCCTAACCATTAAACCTAACCCTAGCTCTTAAAGCTAACCCTAAACCTTACCCTCACGACTAGATCTAACCCTGACACTAGCCTAACACCTAACCCTAACCAGAACCCCTAAAGCTAACCCTGAACCCTATCCCTAACCCCAGCAGTAAACTTTAATAAACCTAAGCCCAACCCGTAACCCTAATCCTATCCTTTTACCCTAAAACTAACCCCTAAACCTAACCCCTATACCTCACCCTAACTCTAACCCCAATCCTAATTCTAACCATACCCCTTCATAAAACACTAACTCCTTACCGCTAACCCTAACACTAACCAAAAACCCTAATCACTAATCCCTAACCCTAACGCTTAACCTTTACCCTGACCGTTAACCCTCACCCTAAATCTTAACTCTGACACAAACCTTAACCTTTAACTCTAAGCCTAACCCTTAACCCTACAGTAAGGAAGACCCTTAAAGCTAATGGGATCCTTATCCCTAACCCTAACACTACAGCTAAAAATAACCCTAACCTTGGATCCTTAAACCTAACCCCTAACACTTACTTTAACCTCAAACCCTAACCCTAATCCTAAGCATTAAACCTAACCCTATCTCTTAACCCTAACGCTAGCCCTTACCCTAACGCCTAGATCTAACCCTAAATCTAACCTACCGCCTAAACCTAACCTTAAGCCCTAATGCTAACACTAACCCTGAACCCTAAACCTACCCGTAACCCTTAACACTAACCCTATCCGTGAACCTTAACCCTGACCCTAACCATTACCCGCACCCAAGCATTTAACCCTGATTCTAACCTTATCCTTAATGATAAACCTAGCACTAAACCCTAACCCTAAGCCCAACACTTAACCCTAATCCTATCCCTTAACCCTAACCCTAACCCTAATGCTACCCCCTAAACGTAACCCTAACCGTGACCAGTAAACCTAACCCTAACCTCTAACACAAACCATAGCACATAACTCTAAGCCTAAAACTAACCCTAACCCTAACCCTAACCCTAAACCCTAACTCTTAACCTTAAGCCTAAGCGTTAACTCTCACGCTAACCTTTTATCCTAACCCTAATCCTAATCTTCAACCCTAAACCTAACACTTAACCCTAACCCTGTACCAAACCCTAAGCCCTCATCTTAACCCTGACCTTAAACCTCAACTCTAAACCAAAGTGTAACCGTCAAACCTCAGAGTAACCTTTAACCCTAACCCTAATCCCTAACCCTAAGCCCTCACCCTAACACTAAACTTCATCCTTAACCCTAACAATAATCCTAACCCTAAATCTAATTCTCAGACTTCTTGCTTCCTTAGAGTTTAGAAAACCTGCAATCCTCCCATGCCATGCGTGAAAGGAGGCTCTACCACTGTGTCCTGCATGAAACCCACGGGCCCGTACCCAGAGTATGATAGAGTGGGTTCCCTTGTACAATCCCAGCCCCCTAAACTCCCTCCACCCGCCTAATGCAGACAGGGCCCGTGCGCTAAGCATAAACAATACCTTTAACAGATAACCCTAACCCTGAACATAACACCCAACCCTGTTCCTATTTCTCCCCTTAACACGTAAACCTCACCGTGCGCCTAACTTTAACCTCTTATCCTAACGTTAATGCATAACCCACTTCCTGAGAACAACCCCCATCTCATAATTCTAACCCTATCTCCTAGTCATCACTGTGACACCTAATCCCTAACCCTAATTCTAAACCGCTAACCCTAACCGTAACCCTACCTACAACCCTAACACTGACAGTAACCCTTACTTCTAACCCCAACGCTATGCCTCACAAAAACCCTAACCCTTGACCCTAACCCTTCACCCTAACCCCTAAGCCTTACCCTAACCCTTAACCCTAATCCTAATCCTAACCATTAAACCTAACCCTGGCTCTTAAAGCTAACCCTAAACCTTACCCTCACGACTAGACCTAACCCTGACACTAACCTAACACTTAACCCTAACCAGACCCCCTAAAGCTAACCCTGAACCCTATCCCTAACCCTAGCTGTAAACTTTAACCCTAAACCTAAGCCCAACCCGTAACCCTAATCCTATCCTTTTACCCTAAAACTAACCCCTAAACCTAACCCCTAACCTCACCCTAACTCTAACCACAATACTAATTCTAACCATACCCCCTCATAAAACACTAACTCCTAACCGCTAACCCTAACACTAACCAAAAACCCTAATCATTAATCCCTAACCCTAACGCTTAACCTTTACCCTAACCGTTAACCCTCACCCTAAATCTTAACACTGACCCTAACCTTAACCTTTAACTGTAAGCCTAACCCTTAACCCTACAGTAAGGAAGACCCTTAATGCTAATGGGATCCCTTATCCCTAACCCTAACACTACAGCTAAAAATAACCCTAACCTTGGATCCTTAAACCTAACCCCTAACACTTACTTTAACCCCAAACCCTAACCCTAATCCTAAGCATTAAACCTAAACCTATCTCTTAACTCTAAAGTTAGCCCTTACACTAAGGACTAGATCTAACCCTAAATCTAACCTACCGCCAAATCCTAAACTTAAGCCCTAATGCTAACTCTAACCCTGAACCCTAAACCTACCCGTAACCCTTAACACTAACCCTATCCGTGAACCTAAACCCTGACCCTAACCATTACCCGCACCCAAGCATTTAACCCTGACCCTAATCCTAATCCTTAATGCTAACCCAAACACTAAATCCTAACCCTAAGCCGAACACTTATCCCTAATCCTATCCCTTAACCCTAACTCTAACCCTAATGCTAACCCCTAAACGTAACCCTATCCGTGACCAGTAAACCTAACCCTAACCTTTAACACAATTATAGCTCATAACTCTAACTCAAAAACTAACCCTACCCTAACCCTAACCCTAAACCCTAACTCTTAACCTTAACCCTAAGCGTTAACTCTCACGCTAACCTTTAATCCTAACCCTGATCCTAATCTTCAACCCTAAACCTAACACTTGACCCTAACCCTGTACCAAACCCTAACCCCTCATCTTAACCCTAACCGTAAACCTCAACCATAAACCAAAGTGTAACCGTTAAACCTAAGAGTAACCTTTAACCCTAACCATATTCCCTAACCCTAAGCCCTCACCCTAACCCTAACCATAATCCTAACCCTAAATCTAATTCTCAGACTTCTTGCTTCCTTAGGGTTTAGAAAGCCTGCAATCCTCCCATGCCATGCGTGAAAGGAGGCTCTACCACTGTGTCCTGCATGAAACCCACGGGCCCATACCCATAGTATGATAAGTGGGTTCCCGGGTACAATCCCAGCCCCCTAAACTCCCCCCGCCCGCCTAATGCAGACAGGGCCCGTGCGCTAAGCATAAACAATACCTTTAACAGATAACCTTAACCCTGAACATAACACCCAACCCTGTTCCTATTTCTCCCCTTAACACGTAAACCTCACCGTGCGCCTAACTTTAACCTCTTATCCTAACGTTAATGCATAACCCATTTCCTGAGAACAACCCCTATCCCATAATTCTAACCCTATCTCCTAGTCATCACTGTGACACCTAATCCCTAACCCTAATTCTAAACCGCTAACCCTGACCGTTACCCTACCTGCAACCCTAACACTGACAGTAACCCTTACTTCTAACCCCAACGCTATGCCTAACAAAAACCCTAACCCTTGACCCTAACCCTTCACCCTAACCCCTAAGCCTTACCCTAACCCTTAACCCTAATCCTAATCCTAGCCATTAAACCTAACCCTAGCTCTTAAAGCTAACCCTAAACCTTACCCTCACGACTAGATCTAACCCTGACACTAACCTAACACCTAACCCTAACCAGAACCCCTAAAGCTAACCCTGAACCCTATCCCTAACCCCAGCAGTAAACTTTAATAAACCTAAGCCCAACCCGTAACCCTAATCCTATCCTTTTACCCTAAAACTAACCCCTAAACCTAACCCCTATACCTCACCCTAACTCTAACCCCAATCCTAATTCTAACCATACCCCTTCATAAAACACTAACTCCTTACCGCTAACCCTAACACTAACCAAAAACCCTAATCACTAATCCCTAACCCTAACGCTTAACCTTTACCCTGACCGTTAACCCTCACCCTAAATCTTAACTCTGACACAAACCTTAACCTTTAACTCTAAGCCTAACCGTTAACCCTACAGTAAGGAAGACCCTTAAAGCTAATGGGATCCTTATCCCTAACCCTAACACTACAGCTAAAAATAACCCTAACCTTGGATCCTTAAACCTAACCCCTAACACTTACTTTAACCTCAAACCCTAACCCTAATCCTAAGCATTAAACCTAACCCTATCTCTTAACCCTAACGCTAGCCCTTACCCTAACGCCTAGATCTAACCCTAAATCTAACCTACCGCCTAAACCTAACCTTAAGCCCTAATGCTAACACTAACCCTGAACCCTAAACCTACCCGTAACCCTTAACACTAACTCTATCCGTGAACCTTAACCCTCACTCTAACCATTACCCGCTCCCAAGCATTTAACCCTGACCCTAACCCTAATCCTTAATGCTAACCCTAACACTAAACCCTAACCCTAAGCCCAACACTTATCCCTAATCCTATCCCTTAACCCTAACCCTAACCCTAATGCTACCCCCAAACGTAACCCTATCCGTGACCAGTAAACCTAACCCTAACCTCTAACAGAAACCATAGCACATAACTCTAACCCTAAAACTAACCCTAACCCTAACCCTAACCCTAAACCCTAACTCTTAACCTTAACCCTAAGCGTTAACTCTCACGCTAACCTTTAATCCTAACCCTAATCCTAATCTTCAACCCTAAACGTAACACTTAACCCTAACCCTGTACCAAAACCTAACCCCTCATCTTAACCCTAACCGTAAACCTCAACTCTAAACCAAAGTGTAACCGTTAAACCTAAGAGTAACCTTTAACCCTAACCCTAATCCCTAACCCTAAGCCCTCACCCTAACACTAAACTTCATCCTTAACCCTAACCAGAATCCTAACCCTAAATCTAATTCTCAGACTTCTTGCTTTCTTAGAGTTTAGAAAGCCTGCAATCCTCCCATGCCATGCGTGAAAGGAGGCTCTACCACTGTGTCCTGCATGAAACCCACGGGCCCATACCCAGAGTATGATAGAGTGGGTTCCCGGGTACAATCCCAGCCCCCTAAAGTCCCCCCGCCCGACTAATGCAGACAGGGCCCGTGCGCTAACCATAAACAATACCTTTAACAGATAACCCTAACCCTGAACATAACACCCAACCCTGTTCCTATTTCTCCCCTTAACACGTAAACCTCACCGTGCGCCTAACTTTAACCTCTTATCCTAACGTTAATGCATAACCCATTTCCTGAGAACAACCCCTATCCCATAATTCTAACCCTATCTCCTAGTCATCACTGTGACACCTAATCCCTAACCCTAATTCTAAACCGCTAACCCTGACCGTTACCCTACCTGCAACCCTAACACTGACAGTAACCCTTACTTCTAACCCCAACGCTATGCCTAACAAAAACCCTAACCCTTGACCCTAACCCTTCACCCTAACCCCTAAGCCTTACCCTAACCCTTAACCCTAATCCTAATCCTAACCATTAAACCTAACCCTAGCTCTTAAAGCTAACCCTAAACCTTACCCTCACGACTAGATCTAACCCTGACACTAGCCTAACACCTAACCCTAACCAGAACCCCTAAAGCTAACCCTGAACCCTATCCCTAACCCCAGCAGTAAACTTTAATAAACCTAAGCCCAACCCGTAACCCTAATCCTATCCTTTTACCCTAAAACTAACCCCTAAACCTAACCCCTATACCTCACCCTAACTCTAACCCCAATCCTAATTCTAACCATACCCCTTCATAAAACACTAACTCCTTACCGCTAACCCTAACACTAACCAAAAACCCTAATCACTAATCCCTAACCCTAACGCTTAACCTTTACCCTGACCGTTAACCCTCACCCTAAATCTTAACTCTGACACAAACCTTAACCTTTAACTCTAAGCCTAACCCTTAACCCTACAGTAAGGAAGACCCTTAAAGCTAATGGGATCCTTATCCCTAACCCTAACACTACAGCTAAAAATAACCCTAACCTTGGATCCTTAAACCTAACCCCTAACACTTACTTTAACCTCAAACCCTAACCCTAATCCTAAGCATTAAACCTAACCCTATCTCTTAACCCTAACGCTAGCCCTTACCCTAACGCCTAGATCTAACCCTAAATCTAACCTACCGCCTAAACCTAACCTTAAGCCCTAATGCTAACACTAACCCTGAACCCTAAACCTACCCGTAACCCTTAACACTAACCCTATCCGTGAACCTTAACCCTGACCCTAACCATTACCCGCACCCAAGCATTTAACCCTGATTCTAACCTTATCCTTAATGATAAACCTAGCACTAAACCCTAACCCTAAGCCCAACACTTAACCCTAATCCTATCCCTTAACCCTAACCCTAACCCTAATGCTACCCCCTAAACGTAACCCTAACCGTGACCAGTAAACCTAACCCTAACCTCTAACACAAACCATAGCACATAACTCTAAGCCTAAAACTAACCCTAACCCTAACCCTAACCCTAAACCCTAACTCTTAACCTTAAGCCTAAGCGTTAACTCTCACGCTAACCTTTTATCCTAACCCTAATCCTAATCTTCAACCCTAAACCTAACACTTAACCCTAACCCTGTACCAAACCCTAAGCCCTCATCTTAACCCTGACCTTAAACCTCAACTCTAAACCAAAGTGTAACCGTCAAACCTCAGAGTAACCTTTAACCCTAACCCTAATCCCTAACCCTAAGCCCTCACCCTAACACTAAACTTCATCCTTAACCCTAACAATAATCCTAACCCTAAATCTAATTCTCAGACTTCTTGCTTCCTTAGAGTTTAGAAAACCTGCAATCCTCCCATGCCATGCGTGAAAGGAGGCTCTACCACTGTGTCCTGCATGAAACCCACGGGCCCGTACCCAGAGTATGATAGAGTGGGTTCCCTTGTACAATCCCAGCCCCCTAAACTCCCTCCACCCGCCTAATGCAGACAGGGCCCGTGCGCTAAGCATAAACAATACCTTTAACAGATAACCCTAACCCTGAACATAACACCCAACCCTGTTCCTATTTCTCCCCTTAACACGTAAACCTCACCGTGCGCCTAACTTTAACCTCATATCCTAACGTTAATGCATAACCCATTTCCTGAGAACAACCCCTATCCCATAATTCTAACCCTATCTCCTAGTCATCACTGTGACACCTAATCCCTAACCCTAATTCTAAACCGCTAACCCTAACCGTAACCCTACCTACAACCCTAACACTGACAGTAACCCTTACTTCTAACCCCAACGCTATGCCTAACAAAAACCCTAACCCTTGACCCTAACCCTTCACCCAACCCCTAAGCCTTACCCTAACCCTTAACCCTAATCCTAATCCTAACCATTAAACCTAACCCTAGCTCTTAAAGCTAACCCTAAACCTTACCCTCACGACTAGACCTAACCCTGACACTAACCTAACACCTAACCCTAACCAGAACCCCTAAAGCTAACCCTGAACCCTATCCCTAAACCTAGCAGTAAACTTTAACCCTAAACCTAAGCCCAACCCGTAACCCTAATCCTATCCTTTTACCCTAAAACTAACCCCTAAACCTAACCCCTATACCTCACCCTAACTCTAACCCCAATCCTAATTCTAACCATACCCCTTCATAAAACACTAACTCCTAACGGCTAACCCTAACACTAACCAAAAACCCTAATCACTAATCCCTAACCCTAACGCTTAACCTTTACCCTGACCGTTAACCCTCACCCTAAATCTTAACACTGACCCTAACCTTAACCTTTAACTCTAAGCCTAACCGTTAACCCTACAGTAAGGAAGACCCTTAATGCTAATGGGATCCTTATCCCTAACCCTAACACTACAGCTAAAAATAACCCTAACCTTGGATCCTTAAACCTAACCCCTAACACTTACTTTAACCCCAAACCCTAACCCTAATCCTAAGCCTTAAACCTAACCCTATCTCTTAACCCTAACGCTAGCCCTTACCCTAACGCCTAGATCTAACCCTAAATCTAACCTACCGCCTAAACCTAACCTTAAGCCCTAATGCTAACACTAACCCTGAACCCTAAACCTACCCGTAACCCTTAACACTAACCCTATCCGTGAACCTTAACCCTGACCCTAACCATTACACGCACGCAAGCATTTAACCCTGATTCTAACCTTAATCCTTAATGATAAACCTAGCACTAAACCCTAACCCTAAGCCCAACACTTAACCCTAATCCTATCCCTTAACCCTAACCCTAACCCTAATGCTACCCCCTAAACGTAACCCTAACCGTGACCAGTAAATCTAACCCTAACCTCTAACACAAACCATAGCACATAACTCTAACCCTAAAACTAACCCTAACCCTAACCCTAACCCTAAACCCTAACTCTTAACCTTAACCCTAAACGTTAACTCTGACGCTAACCTTTAATCCTAACCCTAAACATAATCTTCAACCCTAAACCTAACACTTAACCCTAACCCTGTACCAAACCCTAACCCCTCATCTTAACCCTAACTGTAACCCTCAAACCTAAACCAAAGTGTAACCGTTAAACCTAAGAGTAACCTTTAACCCTAACCCTAATCCCTAACACTAAGCCCTCACCCTACACTAAACTTCATCCTTAACCCTAACCAGAATCCTAACCCTAAATCTAATTCTCAGACTTCTTGCTTTCTTAAAGTTTAGAAAGCCTGCCATCCTCCCATGCCATGCGTGAAAGGAGGCTCTACCACTGTGTCCTGCATGAAACCCACGGGCCCATACCCAGAGTATGATAGAGTGGGTTCCCGGGTACAATCCCAGCCCCCTAAACTCCCCCCGCCCGCCTAATGCAGACAGGGCCCGTGCGCTAAGCATAAACAATACCTTTAACAGATAACCGTAACCCTGCACATAACACCCAACCCTGTTCCTATTTCTCCCCTTAACACGTAAACCTCACCCTGCGCCTAACTTTAACCTCTTATCCTAACGTTAATGCATAACCCATTTCCTGAGAACAACCCCATCCCATAATTCTAACCCTATCTCCTAGTCATCACTGTGACACCTAATCCCTAACCCTAATTCTAAACCGCTAACCCTAACCGTAACCCTACCTACAACCCTAACACTGACAGTAACCCTTACTTCTAACCCCAACGCTATGCCTAACAAAAACCCTAACCCTTGAACCTATCCCTTCACCCTAACCCCTAAGCCTTACCCTAACCCTTAACCCTAATCCTAATCCTAACCATTAAACCTAACCCTAGCTCTTAAAGCTAACCCTAAACCTTACCCTCACGACTAGACCTAACCCTGACACTAACCTAACACTTAACCCTCACCAGAACCCCTAAAGCTAACCCTGAACCCTATCCCTAACCCTAGCAGTAAACTTTAACCCTAAACCTAAGCCCAACCCGTAACCCTAATCCTATCCTTTCACCCTAAAACTAACCCCTAAACCTAACCCCTATACCTCACCCTAACTCTAACCCCAATCCTAATTCTAACCATACCCCTTCATAAAACACAAACTCCTAACCAATAACCCTAACACTAACCAAAAACCTTAATCACTAATCCCTAACCCTAACGCTTAACCTTTACCCTAACCGTTAACCCTCACCCTAAATCTTAACACTGACCCTAACCTTAAACTAATCCTTAATGATAACCCTAACACTAAGCCCTAACACTAAGCCCAACACTTAAACCTAATCCTATCCCTTAACCCTAACCCTGAAACTAATGCTATCCCCTAAATGTAACCCTAACCATGACCAGTAAACCTAACTCTAACCTCTAACACAAACCATAGCACATAACTCTAACCCTAAAACTAACCCTAAACCTAACCCTAAACCCTAACTCTTAACCCTAAGCATTAACTCTCATGCTAACCTTTAATCCTAACCCTAATCCTAATCTTGAACCCTAAACCTAACACTTAACCCTAACCCTGTACCAAACCCTAACCCCTCATCTTAACCCTAACCGTAAACCTCAACCCTAAACAAAAGTGTAACCGTTAAACCTAAGAGTAACCTTTAACCCTAACCCTAATCCCTAACACTAAGCCCTCACCTTAACACTAAACTTCATCCTTAACCATAACCAGAATCCTAACCCTAAATCTAATTCTCAGACTTCTTACTTTCTTAGAGTTTAGAAAGCCTGCAATCCTCCCATGCCATGCGTGAAAGGAGGCTCTACCACGGTGTCCTGCATGAAACCCACGGGCTCATACCCAGAGTATGATAGAGTGGGTTCCCGGGTACAATCCCAGCCCCCTAAACTCATCCCGCCCGCCTAATGCAGACAGGGCCCGTGCGCTAAGCATAAACAATAACTTTATCAGATAACCCTAACCCTGAAGATAACACCCAACCCTGTTCCTATTTCTCCCCTTAACACGTAAACCTCACCGTGCGCCTAACTTTTACCTCTTATCCTAACGTTAATGCATAACCGATTTCCTGAGAACACCCCATCCCATAATTCTAACCCTATCTCCTAGTCATCACTGTGACACCTAATCCCTAACCCTAATTCTAAACCGCTAACCCTAACCGTAACCCTACCTACAACCCTAACACTGACAGTAACCCTTACTTCTAACCCCAACGCTATGCCTAACAAAAACCCTAACCCTTGATCCTAACCCTTCACCCTAACCCCTAAGCCTTACCCTAACCCTTAACCCTAATCCTAATCCTAACCATTAAACCTAACCCTAGCTCTTAAAGCTAACCCTAAACCTTACCCTCACGACTAGACCTAACCCTGACACTAACCTAACACCTAACCCTAACCAGAGCCCCTAAAGCTAACGCTGAACCCTATCCCTAACCCTAGCAGTAAACTTTAACCCTAAACCTAAGCCGAACCCGTAACCCTAATCCTATCCTTTTACCCTAAAACTAACCCCTAAACCTAACCCCTATACCTCACCCTAACTCTAACCCCAATCCTAATTCTAACCATACCCCTTCATAAAACACTAACTCCTAACCGCTAACCCTAACACTAACCAAAAACCCTAATCACTAATCCCTAACCCTAACGCTTAACCTTTACCCTAACCGTTAACCCTCACCCTAAATCTAAACCCTGACCCTAACCTTAACCTTTAACTCTAAGCCTAACCCTTAACCCTACAGTAAGGAAGACCCTTAATGCTAATGGGATCCCTTATCCCTAACCCTAACACTACAGCTAAAAATAACCCTAACCTTGGATCCTTAAACCTAACCCCTAACACTTACTTTAACCCCAAACCCTAACCCTAATCCTAAGCATTAAACCTAACCCTATCTCTTAACTGTAACGCTAGCCCTTACCCTAACGCCTAGATCTAACCCTAAATCTAACCTACCGCCTAATCCTAACCTTAAGCCCTAATGCTAACACTAACCCTGAACCCTAAACCTACCCATAACCCTTAACACTAACCCTATCCGTGAACCTTAACCCTGACCCTAACCATTACCTGCACCCAAGCATTTAACCCTGACCATAACCCTAATCCTTAATGCTATCCCTAACACTAAACCCTAACCCTAAGCCCAACACTTAACCCTAATCCTATCCCTTAACCCTAACCCTAACCCTGATGCTACCCTCTAAACGTAACCCTAACCGTGACCAGTAAACCTAACCCTAACCTCTAACACAAACCATAGCACATAACTCTAACCCTAACACTAACCCTAACCCTAACCCTAACCCTAACCCTAATGCTAACCCCTAAACATAACCCTAACCGTGACCATTAAACCTAACTCTAACCTCTAACACAATCCGTAGCACATAACTCTAACCCTAAACCTAACCCTAACCCTAACCCTAAACCCTAACTCTTAACCTTAACCCTAAGCGTTAACTCTCACGCTAACCTTTAATCCTAACCCTAATCCTAATCATCAACCCTAAACCTAACACTTAACCCTAACCCTGTACCTAACCCTAACCCCTCATCTTAACCCTAACCGTAAACCTCACCCTAAACCAAAGTGTAACCATTAAACCAAGAGTAACCTTTAACCCTAACCCTAATCCCTAACCCTAAGCCCTCACCCTAACACTAAACTTCATCCTTAACCCTAACCAGAATCCTAACCCTAAATCTAATTCTCAGACTTCTTGCTTTCTTAGAGTTTAGAAAGCCTGCAATCCTCCCATGCCATGCGTGAAAGGAGGCTCTACCACTGTGTCCTGCATGAAACCCACGGGCCCATACCCAGAGTATGATAGAGTGGGTTCCCGGGTACAATCCCAGCCCCCTAAACTCCCCCCGCCCTCCTAATGCAGACAGTGCCCGTGTGCTAAGCATAAACAATACCTTTAACAGAAAACCCTAACTCTGAACATAACACCCAACCCTGTTCCTATTTCTCCCCTTAACACGTAAACCTCACCGTGCCCCTAACTTTAACCTCTTATCCTAACGTTAATGCATAACCCATTTCCTGAGAACAACCCCTATCCCTTAATTCTAATCCTATCTCCTAGTCATCACTGTGACACCTAATCTCTAACCCTAATTCTAAACCGCTAACCCTAACCGTAACCCTACCTACAACCCTAACACTGAGAGTAACCCTTACTTCTAACCCCAACGCTGTGCCTAACAAGAACCGTAACCCTTGACCCTAACCCTTCACCCTAACCCCTAAGCCTTACCCTAACCCTTAACCCTAATCCTAATCCTAACCATTAAACCTAACCCTAGCTCTTAAAGCTAACCCTAAACCTTACCCTCACGACTAGACCTAACCCTGACACTAACCTATCACCTAACCCTAACCAGAACCCCTAAAGCTAACCCTGAACCCTATCCCTAACCCTAGCAGTAAACTTTAACCCTAAACCTAAGCCCAACCCGTAACCCTAATCCTATCCTTTTACCCTAAAACTAACCCCTAAACTTAACCCCTATACCTCACCCTAACTCTAACCCCAATCCTAATTCTAACCATACCCCTTCATAAAACACTAACTCCTAACCGCTAACCCTAACACTGACCAAAAACCCTAATCACTAATCCCTAACCCTAACGCTTAACCTTTACCCTAACCTTTAACCCTCACCCTAAATCTTAACACTGACCCTAACCTTAACCTTTAACTCTAAGCCTAACCCTTAACCCTACAGTAAGGAAGACCCTTAATGCTAATGGGATCCCTTATCCCTAACCCTAACACTACAGCTAAAAAAAACCCTAACCTTTGATCCTTAAACCTAACCTCTAACACTTACTTTAACCCGAAACCCTAACCCTAATCCTAAGCATTAAACCTAACCCTATCTCTTAACCCTAACGCTATCCCTTACCCTAACGCCTAGATCTAACCCTAAATCTAACCTACCGCCTAATCCTAACCTTAAGCCATAATGCTAACTCTAACCCTGAACCCTAAACCTACCCGTAACCATTAACACTAAACCTATCCGTGAACCTTAACCCTGACCCTAACCATTACCCGCACCCAAGCAGTTAACCCTGTCCCTACCCATAATCCTTAATGATAACCCTAACACTAAACCCTAACCCTAAGCCCAACACTTAACCCTAATCCTATCCCTTAACCCTAACCCTAACCCTAACCCTAATGCTAACCCCTAAACATAACCCTAACCGTGACCATTAAACCTAACCCTAACCTCTAACACAAACCGTAGCAATTAACTCTAACCCTAAATCTAACCCTAACCCTAACCCTAAACCCTAACTCTTAACCTTAACCCTAAGCGTTAACTCTCACGCTAACCTTTACTCCTAACCTAATCCTAATCATCAACCCTAAACCTAACACTTAACCCTAACCCTGTACCTAACCCTAACCCCTCATCTTAACCCTAACCGTAAACCTGAACCCTAAACCAAAGTGTAACCGTTAAACCTAAGAGTAACCTTTAACCCTAACCCTAATCCCTTACCCTAAGCCCTCACCCTAACACTAAACTTCATCCTAAACCCTAACCATAATCCTAACCCTAAATCTAATTCTCAGACTTCTTGCTTTCTTAGAGTTTAGAAAGCCTGCAATCCTCCCATGCCATGCGTCAAAGGAGGCTCTACCACTGTGTCCTGCATGAAACCCACAGGGCCATACCCAGAGTATGATAGAGTGGGTTCCCGGGTACAATCCCAGCCCCCTAAACTCCCCCCGCCCGCCTAATGCAGACAGGGCCCGTGCGCTAAGCATAAACAATACCTTTAACAGATAACCCTAACCCTGAACATAACACCCAACCCTGTTCCTATTTCTCCCCTTAACACGTAAACCTCACCGTGCGCCTAACTTTAACCTCTTATCCTAACGTTAATGCATAACCCATTTCCTGAGAACAACCCCTATCCCATAATTCTAACCCTATCTCCTAGTCATCACTGTGACACCTAATCCCTAACCCTAATTCTAAACCGCTAACCCTAACCGTAACCCTACCTACAACCCTAACACTGACAGGAACCCTTACTTCTAACCCCAACGCTATGCCTAACAAAAACCCTAACCCTTGACCCCAACCCTTCACCCTAACCCCTAAGTCTTACCCTAACCCTTAACCCTAATCCTAATCCTAACCATTAAACCTAACCCTAGCTCTTAAAGCTAACCCTAAACCTTACCCTCACGACTAGACCTAACCCTGACACTAACCTAACACCTAACCCTAACCAGAACCCCTAAAGCTAACCCTGAACCCTATCCCTAACCCTAGCAGTAAACTTTAACCCTAAACCTAAGCCCAACCCGTAACCCTAATCCTATCCTTTTACCCTAAAACTAACCCCTAAACCTAACCCCTATACCTCACCCTAACTCTAAACCCAATGCTAATTCTTTTTTTTTTATTTTAATTTTTTTTCAATTTAGTTTTACAGAATCAAAGAGTCTAACAGTATATCTTGTTAGATACAGTATGTCCTCATAATGTATACATTATTTCTTGTACAATGATATGAAATAATATGGGAAATATTCATGATAAATTATTAAGTGAACTGTGCAAGTTAAAAACAATAGTTTCATATTTTTTCCCCACCCCCCCTTTCCCGAGTCAGCACCTTCAAGTGTTACCACTCCCCAAACGGTGTGCAATGCACTCATTGTGTAGGCGTACCCCCATTCCCTCCCCCACCCCCCACCTCAGTCTGATGCCCAATTGGTGTCATTCCCAGATTTGTGTTTAGGTGATGATCAGGGAAACCAATTTTCTGGTGAGTACATGTGATGCTTGTTTTTCCATTCTTGGGATACTTCACTTAATATAATGGGTTCCAACTCTCTCCAGGAGAACCATAGAGATGTCGTATCTTCATCATTCCTTATAGCTGAGTAATATTCCATGGTATACATATACCACAGTTTACTAATCCAATCATGTATTGATGGGCATTTGGGTTGTTTCCACATCTTTGCTATTGTGAATTGTGCTGCTATAAACATTTGGGTACACGTGCCTTTGTTACAGAATCACTTTTTTTCCTTTGGGTATATGCCCAGTAATGGGATTGCTGGGTCAAATGGCAGGTCTACTTGAATCTGTTTAAGATACTTCCATAATGCTTTCCACAGGGGTTGCACTAGTTTGCAGTCCCACCAGCAGTGTATTAGTGTTCCTGTCTCTCCACACCCACGCCAACATGTGTTGTTTTGGGTTTTTTTGATAAAGGCCATTCTCACTGGGGTTAAGTGATATCTCATTGTGGTTTTGATTTGCATTTCCCTGATGATTAGAGATGTTGAACACTTTTTCATATGTTTGTTAGCCATTTTTATATCTTCTTTTGAAAAATTTCTATTCATGTCCTTTGCCCACTTTTTGATAGGGTTGCTTGATTTTTTCTTGCTGATTTTCCTGAGTTCTAAATAGATTCTTGTTATCAGTCCTTTATCTGATGTGTAGTATGCAAAATTTTTTTCCCATTCCGTAGGTGATCTGTTTATTCTCTGGACTGTTTCTTTGGCTGTGCAGAAGCTTTTTAGTTTAATCATGTCCCATTCATTTATTTTTGTTGCTGCTGTGATTGCCTTGGGGGTCTTCTTCATAAATTCTCTGCCTAGGCCAATGTCTGTAAGAGTCTTTCCTACATTTTCTTCTAGAATTCTGATTGTATCACGCCTAAGGTTTAAGTCTGTTATCCACCGTGATTTGATTTTTGTGAGAGGTGAAAGCTGTGGGTCCTGTTTCAGTCTTCTGCAAGTGGCTAACCAATTCTCCCAGCACCATTTGTTGAATAGGGATTCTTGTCCCCGGAGTATATTCTTTCCCGCTTTGTCAAAAATTAGGTGACTATATGAGGATGGTTCTATATTTGGATTTTCTGTTGTGTTCCACTGGTCTGTGTCCCTGCACTTGTGCCAATACCAGGCTGTTTTAAGAACCACGGCCTTGTAGTATAGTTTGAGGTCTGGCAAATTAATACCTCCCATTTTGTTTTTATTGCTTAAAATTGCTTTTGCTATACGGGGTCTTCTTTGATTCCATACAAATTGTATAATTATTTTCTCTATGTCTGTAAAGAATGATGTTGGTAATTTAATAGGGATTGCATTGAATTTGTAGATCACTTTGGGTAGTATAGACATTTTAACAATGTTGATTCTTCCGATCCACGAGCATGGTATATTTTTCCATCTATTTGCAAGTTCTGCTATTTCTTTTCTGAGTGTTTCATAGTTTTCCTTATAGAGGTCCTTTACCTCTTTAGTTAGATATATACCTAGATATTTTATTTTCTTTGTTGCTATTTTGAAGGGTATTGAGTCTTTAATTTGGTTTTCCGATTGACTGTTATTGGCATATATAAATGCCTCTGATTTGTGTATATTAATTTTGTAGCCTGAGACTTTGCTGTATTCGTTAATCAATTCCAGGAGTCTCTTGGTTGAATCCTGGGGGTTTTCCAGATATAACATCATATCATCAGCAAAAAGTGAGAGTTTGATCTCTTCCTTCCCTATTTGGACTCCCTTGATTCTGCTCTCTTGCCTGATAGCTCTCGCAAGGACTTCCAATACTATGTTGAAAAGTAATGGAGACAATGGGCAGCCCTGTCTGGTTCCAGTTCTAAGTGGGAGTGCTTTCAGTTTTTCCCCATTCAGTATGATGTTGGCTGTGGGTTTGTCATATATGGCTTGTATCATTTTTAGGTAGGTTCCATCAATGCCTATTTTGTTAAGCGTTTTTATCCTAAAAGGGTGTTGAATTTTGTCAAATGCTTTTTCTGCATCTAATGAGAGTATCATATGATTTTTGTTTTTGCTTCTATTTATGTGGTGAATTACATTGATAGATTTACGTATGTTGAACCACCCCTGCATCTCGGGGATGAAGCCCACTTGGTCGTGGTGGATTACTTTTTTGATAAGTACTTGGATTCGATTTGCTAGTATTTTATTGAAAATTTTTGCATCTATATTCATGAGGGAAATTGGTCTGTAGTTCTCTATTTTCGTTGAGTCCTTTCCGGGCTTTGGTATTAATGTTATATTGGCTTGGTAGAACGTGTCCGGGAGAACTCCATCCTTCTCAATATTGGAGAATAGTTTATGTAGGATGGGCACCAGTTCTTCTTTGTATGTATGGTAAAATTCAGGTGTGAACCCATCTGGACCAGGGCTTTTCTTTTTGGGAAGGTTTTTTATTGCTGTTTCGATTTCAGTTCTTGATATTGGTCTGTTCAGGTACTCTATTTCTTCCTGGTTGAGCCTGGGAAGACTATGTGTCTCTAAAAATTTGTCCATTTCCTCCACGTTCTCCAGTTTGTGTGCATAAAGATTTTTGTAGAATTCATAGATGATATCTTGTATCTCTGTAGCATCGGTTGTGATTTCTCCTTTCATGTTCCTAATGGAGGTTATTAGAGATTTTACTTTTGTGCTCTTGGTTAGTCTAGCCAGAGGTGTGTCTATTTTGTTTATCTTTTCAAAGAACCAACTTTTTGTTTTATTAATTTCCCTTATAGTTTCTTTGTTGTCCTTTTCATTTAGTTCTGATTTGATCTTAGTAATTTCTCGCCTTCTGCTGGGTTTGGGATCGTTCTGTTCTTCTTTCTCCAGCTCTTTGAGTCTATTCGTTAGGTTGTCTATTTGCATGTTTTCTGTCTTTTTGATATAGGCATTTATGGATATGAATTTTCCTCTCAGGACTACTTTAGCTGCATCCCATAGATTTTGATAAGTTGTATCTCCATTGTCATTTAATTCAAAGAAATTTATGATTTCCATCTTGATTTCTTCTTTTATAGAATAATTATTCAGGAGAAGGTTATTTAGTTTCCATGACTTTGAGTAAGAGTGAGGGTTTCTGTTTGTGATCATTGTTACTTTTATTCCGCTGTGATCTGAGAAGATGCATGGTATAATTTCTATTTTTTTGAATTTTTGAAGACATGATTTATGTCCTAGGACATGGTCAATCTTAGAGAATGTCCTGTGAGCTGATGAGAAGAATGTATATTCTGTGGACTTTGGGTAGAATGTCCTATAGATGTCAGCCATGCCCATTTGTTCTAGCATTCTATTTAGGTCCATTATGTCTTTGTTTATTTTCTGTTTAGAGGATCTGTCCTGTACTGTCAGTGGGGTGTTAAAGTCTCCAGCTATTACAGTATTATTATCTATCATCTGGTTCAGATCTAGTAGGGTTTGCTTTATGAATCTAGGTGCACCTAGGTTGGGTGCATATATATTGAGTATAGTCATGGCTTCTTGTTGAATTGTGCCCTTGACCAGTATGTAGTAGCCATTTTTGTCTTTTATTATTTTTGTTGGTTTGAAAGCTAAGTTATTGGAAATTAAGATTGCCACACCAGCTTTCTTTTCGTTACCGTTTGCTTGAAATACCAATTTCCATCCTTTTACTTTCAGTCTAAATGCATCTTTGCTCGTTAGGTGGGTTTCTTGGAGACAGCAGATACTTGGCTTGTGCTTTTTTATCCATTGGGACAGTCTATGTCTCTTGAGCGGGGAATTCAAGCCATTCACATTTATTGAGAAAACTGATAAGTGAGACGGTTTTTTGTTCAGCTTGTTGGGTAGAACTTCATTGCAATGTTTTCTCTCCTGAGCCATTGTGGTATCTGGAATTTGATCTTTAGCTCTTGAGTAGTTTTACATTCGTGGATCTTTCTTGTGCTGGTCCGTGTGTAACTCTCTTTTGAGTACTTCTTGCAGGGCTGGTCTTGTCTTGGTGAATTCCCTCAAACTTTGTTTATCTGAGAATATCTTGATTTCCCCTTCGTACAGAAAACTTAACCCTATCTCTTAACCCTAACGCTAGCCCTTACCCTAACGCCTAGATCTAACCCTAAATCGAACCTACCGCCTAATCCTAACCTTAAGCCCTAATGCTAACTCTAACCCTGAACCCTAAACCTACCCGTAACCCTTAACACTAACCCTATCCGTGAACCGTAACCCTGACCCTAACCATTACCCGCACCCAAGCATTTAACCCTGACCCTAACCCTAATCCTTAATGATAACCCTAACACTAAACCCTAAACCTAAGCCCAACACTTAACCCTAATCCTATCCCAGAACCCTAACTATAACCCTAACCCTAATGCTAATCCCTAAACGTAACCATAACCGTTACCAGTAAACCTAAACCTAACCTTTAACACAAACCATAACACATAACTCTAACCCTAAAACTAATTCTAACCCTAACCCTAACCCTAAACCATAACTCTTAACCTTAACCCTAAGCGTTAACTCTCACGCTAACCTTTAATCCTAACCCTAATCCTAATCTTCAACCCTAAACCTAACACTTAACCCTAACCCTGTACCTAACCCGAACCCCTCATCTTAACCCTAACCGTAAACCTGAACCCTAAACCAAAGTGTAACCGTTAAACCTAAGAGTAACCTTTAACCCTAACACTAATCCCTAACCCTAAGCCCTCACCCTAACACTAAACTTCATCCTTAACCCTAACCATAATCCTAACCCTAAATCTAATTCTCAGACTTCTTGCTTTCTTAGAGTTTAGAAAGCCTGCAATCCTCCCATGCCATGCGTCAAAGGAGGCTCTACCACTGTGTCCTGCATGAAACCCACGGGCCCATACCCAGAGTATGATAGAGTGGGTTCCCGGGTACAATCCCAGCCCCCTAAACTCCCCCCACCCGCCTAATGCAGACAGGGCCCGTGCGCTAAGCATAAACAATACCTTTAACAGATAACCCTAACCCTGAACATAACACCCAACCCTGTTCCTATTTCTCCCCTTAACACGTAAACCTCACCGTGCGCCTAACTTTAACCTCTTATCCTAACGTTAATGCATAACCCATTTCCTGAGAACAACCCCTATCCCATAATTCTAACCCTATCTCCTAGTCATCACTGTGACACCTAATCCCTAACCCTAATTCTAAACCGCTAACCCTAACCGTAACCCTACCTACAACCCTAACACTGACAGTAACCCTTACTTCTAAACCCAACGCTATGCCTAACAAAAACCCTAACCCTTGACCCTAACCCTTCACCCTAACCCCTAAGCCTTACCCTAACCCTTAACCCTAATCCTAATCCTAACCATTAAACCTAACCCTAGCTCTTAAAGCTAACCCTAAACCTTACCCTCACGACTAGACCTAATCCTGACACTAACCTAACACCTAACCCTAACCAGAACCCCTAAAGCTAACCCTGAACCCTATCCCTAACGCTAGCAGTAAACTTTAACCCTAAACCTAAGCCCAACCCGTAACCCTAATCCTATCCTTTTACCCTAAAACTAACCCCTAAACCTAACCCCTATACCTCACCCTAACTCTAACCCCAATCCTAATTATAATCATACTCCTTCATAGAACACTAACTCCTAACCGCTAACCCTAACACTAACCAAAAACCCTAATCACTAATCCCTAACCCTAACGCTTAACCTTAACCCTAACCGTTAACCCTCACCCTAAATCTTAACACTGACCCTAACCTTAACCTTTAACTATAAGCCTAACACTTAACCCTACAGTAAGGAAGACCCTTAATGCTAATGGGATCCCTTATCCCTAACCCTAACACTACAGCGAAAAATAACCCTAACCTTAGATCCTTAAACCTAACCCCTCACACTTACTTTAACCCCAAACGCTTACCCTAATCCTAAGTATTAAACCTAACCCTATCTCTTAACCCTATCGCTAGCCCTTACCCTAACGCCTAGATCTAACCCTAAATCTAAACTACCGCCTAATCATAACCTTAAGTCCTAATGCTAACTCTAACCCTGAACCCTAAACCTACCCGTAACCCTTAACACTAACCCTATCCGTGAACCTTAACCCTGACCCTAAACATTACCCGCACCCAAGCATTTAACCCTGACCCTAACCCTAATTCTTAATGATAACCCTAACACTAAACCCGAACCCTAAGCCCAACACTTAACCCTAATCCTATCCCTCAACCCTAACCCTAATGCTAACCCCTAAACGTAACACTAACCATAACCAGTAAACTTAACCCTAACCTCTAACACAAACCATAGCACATAACTCTAACCCTAACCCTAACCCTAACCCTAATGCTAACTCCTAAACGTAACCCTAACTGTGACCAGTAAACCTAAGCCTAACCTATTACACAAACCATAGCACATAACTCTAACCCTAAAACTAACCCTAACCCTAACCCTAAACCCTAAATCTTAACCTAAACCTAAGCGTTAACTCTCACGCTAACCTTTAATCCTAACCCTAATCCTAATCTTCAACCCTAAACCTAACACTTAACCCTAACCCTGTACCAAACCCTAACCCCTCATCTTAACCCTAACCGTAAACCTCAACCCTAAACCGAACTATAACCGTTAAACCTAAGAGTAACCTTTAACCCTAACCCTACTCCCTAACCCTAAGCCCTCACCCTAACACTAAACTTCATCCTTAACCCTAACCATAATCCTAACCCTAATTCTAATTCTCAGACTTCTAGCTTTCTTTGAGTTTAGAAAGACTGCAATCCTCCAATGCCATGCGTGAAAGGAGGCTCTACCACTGTGTCCTGCATGAAACCCACGGGCCCATACCCAGAGTATGATAGAGTGGGTTCCCGGGTACAATCCCAGCCCCCTAAACTATCCCCGCCCGCCTAATGGAGACAGGGCCCGTGCGCTAAGCATAAACAATACCTTTAACAGATAACCCTAACCCTGAACATAACACCCAACCCTGTTCCTATTTCTCCCCTTAGCACGTAAACCTCACCGTGCGCCTAACTTTAACCTCTTATCCTAACGTTAATGCATAAACCATTTCCTGAGAACAACCCCTATCCCTTAATTCTAACCCTATCTCCTAGTCATCACTGTGACACCTAATCTCTAACCCTAATTCTAAACCGCTAACCCTAACCGTAACCCTACCTAAAACCCTAACACTGACAGTAACCCTTACTTCTAACCCCAACGCTATGCCTAACAAAAACCCTAACCCTTGATCCTAAACTTTCACCCTAACCCCTAAGCCTTACCGTAACCCTTAACCCTAATCCTAATGCTAATCATTAAACCTAACCCTAGCTCTTAAAGCTAACCCTAAACCTTACCCTCACGACTAGACCTAACCCTGACACTAACTTAACACCTAACCCTAAGCAGAACCCCTAAAGCTAACCCTGAACCCTATCCCTAACCCTAGCAGTAAACTTTAACCCTAAACCTAAGCCGAACCCATAACCCTAATCCTATCCTTTTACCCTAAAACTAACCCCTAAACCTAACCCCTATACCTCACCCTAACTCTAACCGCAATCCTAATTCTAACGATACCCCTTCAGAAAAGACTAACTCCTAACCGCTAACCCTAACACTAACCAAAAACCCTAATCACTAATCCCTAATCCTAACGCTTAACCTTTACCCTAACCATTAACCCTCACCCTAAATCTTAACACTGACCCTAACCTTAACCTTTAACTCTAAGCCTAACCCTTAACCCTACAGTAAGGAAGACCCTTAATGCTAATGGGATCCCTTATCCCTAACCCTAACACTACAGCGAAAAATAACCCTAACCTTGGATCCTTAAACCTAACCCCTAACACTTACTTTAACCCCAAACCCTAACCCTAATCCTAAGCATTAAACCTAACCCTATCTCTTAACCCTAACGCTGGCCCTTACCCTAACGCCTAGATGTAACCCTAAATCTAACCTACCGCCTAATCCTACCCTTAAGCCCTAATGATAACTCTAACCCTGAACCCTAAACCTACCCGTAACCCTTAACACTAACCCTATCCGTGAACCTTAACCCTGACCCTAACCATTACCCGCACCCAAGCATTTAACCCTGACCCTAACCCTAATCCTTAATGATAACCCTAACACTAAACCCTAACCCTAAGCCCAACACTTAACCCTAATCCTATCCCTTAACCCTAACCCTAATGCTAACCCCTGAACGTAACCCTAACCGTGACCAGTAAACCTAACCCTAACCTCTAACACAAACCATAGCACATAACTCTAACCCTAAAACTAACCCTAACCCTAACCCTAACCCTAAACCCTAACTCTTAACCTTAACCCTAAGCGTTAACTCTCACGCTAACCTTTAATCCTAACCCTAATCCTAATCTTCAACTCTAAACCTAACACTTAACCCTAACCCTGTACCAAACCCTAACCCCTCATCTTAACCCTAACCGTAAACCTCAACCCTAAACCAAAGTGTAGCCGTTAAACCTAAGAGTAACCATTAACCCTAACCCTAATCCCTAACCCTAAGCCCTCACCCTAACACTAAAGTTCATCCTTAACCCTAACCAGAATCCTAACCCTAAATCTAATTCTCAGACTTCTTGCTTTTTTAGAGTTTAGAAAGCCTGCAATCCTCCCATGCCATGCGTCAAAGGAGGCTCTACCACTGTGTCCTGCATGAAACCCACGGGCCCATACCCAGAGTATGATAGAGTGGGTTCCCGGGTACAATCCCAGCCCCCTAAACTCCCCCCGCCCGCCTAATGCAGACAGGGCCCGTGCGCTAAGCATAAACAATACCTTTTAACAGATAACCCTAACCCTGAACATAACACCCAACCCTGTTCCTATTTCTGCCCTTAACACGTAAACCTCACCGTGCGCCTAACTTTAACCTCTCATCCTAACGTTAATGCATAACCCATTTCCTGAGAACAACCCCTATCCCATAATTCTAACCCTATCTCCTAGTCATCACTGTGACACCTAATCCCTAACCCTAATTCTAAACCGCTAACCCAAACCGTAACCCTACCTACAACCCTAACACTGACAGTAACCCTTACTTCTCACAGTAACCCCAACACTATGCCTAACAAAAACCCTAACCCTTGACCGTGACCCTTCACCCTAACCCCTAAGCCTTACCCTAACCCTTAACCCTAATCCTAATCCTAACCATTAAACCTAACCCTAGCTCTTAAAGCTCACCCTAATCCTTGCCCTCACGACTAGACCTAACCCTGACACTAACCTAACAACTAACCCTAACCAGAACCCCTAAAGCTAACCCTGAACCCTATCAGTAACCCTAGCAGTAAACTTTAACCCTAAACCTAAGCCCAACCCGTAACCCTAATCCTATCCTTTTACCCTAAAACTAACCCCTAAACCTAACCCCTATACCTCACCCTAACTCTAACCCCAATCCTAATTCCACCCATTCGCCTTCATAAAACACTAACTCCTAACCGCTAACCCTAACACTAACCAAAAACCCTAATCATTAATCCCTAACCCTAACGCTTAACCTTTACCCTAACCGTTAACCCTCACCCTAAATCTTAACACTGACCCTAACCTTAAACTTTAACTCTAAGCCTAACCCTTAACCCTACAGTAAGGAAGACCCTTAATGCTAATGGGATCCCTTATCCCTAACCCTAACACTACAGCTAAAAATAACCCTAACCTTGGATCCTTAAACCTAACCCCTAACACTTACTTTAACCCCAAACACTAACCCTAATCCTAAGCATTAAACCTAACCCTATCTCTTAACCCTAACGCTAGCCCTTACCCTAACGCATAGATCTAACCCTAAATCTAACCTACCGCCTAATCCTAACCTTAAGCCCTAATGCTAACTCTAACCCTTAACCCTAAACCTACCCGTAACCCTTAACAGTAACCCTATCCGTGAACCTTAACCCTGACCCTAACCATTACCCGCACCCAAGCATTTAACCCTGACCCTAACCCTAATCCTTAATGATAACCCAAACACTAAACCCTAACCCTAAGCCCAACACTTAACCCTAACCCTAACCCTAACCCTAATGTTAACCCCTAAACGTAACCCTAACTGTCACCAGTAAACCTAACCCTAACCTCTAACACAAACCATAGCACATAACTCTAACTCTAAAACTAACCCTAACCTAACCCTAAACCGTAACTCTTAACCTTAACCCTAAGCGTTAACTCTCACGCTAACCTTTAATCCTAACCTTAATCCTAATCTTCAACACTAAACCTAACACTTAACCCTAACCTTGTACCTAACCCTAACCCCTCATCTTAACCCTAACCGTAAACCTCAACCCTAAACCAAAGTGTAACCGTTAAACCTAAGAGTAACCTTTAACCCTAACCCTAATCCCTAACACTAAGCCCTCACCCTAACAGTAAACTTCGTCCTTAACCCTAACCAGAATCCTAACCCTAAATCTAATTCTCAGACTTCTTGCTTTCTTAGAGTTTAGAAAGCCTGCAATCCTCCCATGCCATGCGTGAAAGGAGGCTCTACCACTGTGTCCTGCATGAAACCCACGGGCCCATACCCAGAGTATGATAGAGTGGGTTCCCGGGTACAATCCCAGCCCCCTAAACTCCCCCCGCCCGCCTAATGCAGACAGGGCCCGTGCGCTAAGCATAAACAATACCTTTCACAGATAACCCTAACCCTGAACATAACACCCAACCCTGTTCCTATTTCTCCCCTTAACACGTAAACCTCACCGTGCGCCTAACTTTAACCTCTTATCCTAACGTTAATGCATAACCCATTTCCTGAGAACAACCCCTATCCCATAATTCTAACCCTATCTCCTAGTCATCACTGTGACACCTAATCCCTAACCCTAATTCTAAACCGCTAACCCTAACCGTAACCCTACCTACAACCCTAACACTGACAGTAACCCTTACTTCTAACCCCAACGCTATGCCTAACAAAAACCCTAACCCTTGACCCTAACCCTTCACCCTAACCCCTAAGCCTTACCCTAACCCTTAACCCTAATCCTAATCCTAACCATTAAACCTAACCCTAGCTCTTAAAGCTAACCCTAAACCTTACCCTCACGACTAGACCTAACCCTGACACTAACCTAACACCTAACCCTAACCAGAACCCCTAAAGCTAACCCTGAACCCTATCCCTAACCCTAGCAGTAAACTTTAACCCTAAACCTAAGCCCAACCCGTACCCCTAATCCTATCCTTTTACCCTAAAACTAACCCCTAAACCTAACCCCTATACCTCACCCGAACTCTAACCCCAATCCTAATTCTAATCATACTCCTTCATAAAACACTAACTCCTAACCGCTAACACTAACACTAACCAAAAACCCTAATCACTAATCCCTAACCCTAACGCTTAACCTTTACCCTAACCGTTAACGCTCACCCTAAATCCTAACACTGACCCTAACCTTAACCTTTAACTCTAAGCCTAACCCTTAACCCTACAGTAAGGAAGACCCTTAATGCTAATGGGATCCCTTATCCCTAACCCTAACACTACAGCTAAAAATAACCCTAACCTTGGATCCTTAAACCTAACCCCTAACACTTACTTTAACCCCAAACCCTAACCCTAATCCTAAGCATTAAACCTAACCCTATCTGTTAACCCTAACGCTAGCCCTTACCCTAACGCCTAGATCTAACCCTAAATCTAACCTACCGCCTAATCCTAACCTTAAGCCCTAATGCTAACACTAACCCTGAACCCTAAACCTACCCGTAACCCTTAACACTAACCCTATCGGTGAACCTTAACACTGACCCTAACAATTACCCGCACCCAAGCATTTAACCCTGACCCTAACCCTAATCCTTAATGCTAACCCTAACACTAAACCCTAACCCTAAGCACAACAATTAACCCTAATCCTATCCTTTAACCCTAACCCTAACCCTAATGCTAACCCCTAAACGTAACCCTAACCGTGACCAGTAAACCTAACCCTAACCTCTAACACAAACCATAGCACATAACTCTAACCATAAAACTAACCCTAACCCTAACCCTAAACCCTAAATCTTAACTTAACTCTAAGCGTTAACTCTCACGCTAACCTTTAATCCTAACCCTAATCCTAATCTTCAACCCTAAACCTAACACTTAACCCTAATCCTGTACCAAACCCTAACCCCTCATCTTAACCCTAACCGTAAACCTCAACCCTAAACCAAAGGGTAACCGTTAAATCTAAGAGTAACCTTTAACCCTAACCCTAATCACTAACCCTAAGCTCTCACCCTAACACTAAACTTCATCCTTAACCCTAACCAGAATCCTAACCCTAAATCTTATTCTCAGACTTCTTGCTTTCTTAGAGTTTAGAAAGCCTGCAATCCTCCCATGCCATTCGTGAAAGGAGGCTCTACCACTGTGTCCTCCATGAAACCCACGGGCCCATACCCAGAGTATGATAGAGTGGGTTCCCGGGTACAATCCCAGCCCTCTAAACTCCCCGCGCCCGCCTAATGCAGACTGGGCCCGTGCGCTAAGCATAAACAATACCTTTAACAGATAACCCTAACCCTGAACACAACACCCAACCCTGTTCCTATTTCTCCCCTTAACACGTAAACCTCACCGTGCGCCTAACTTTAACCTCTTATCCTAACGTTAATGCATAACCCATTTCCTGAGAACAACCCCTATCCCATAATTCTAACCCTATCTCCTAGTCATCACTGGGACACCTAATCCCTAACCCTAATTCTAAACCGCTAATCCTAACCGTAACCCTACCTACAACCCTAACACTGACAGTAACCCTTACTTCTAACTCCAACGCTATGCCTAACAAAAACCCTAACCCTTGACACTAACACTTCACCCTAACCCCTAAGCCTTACCCTAACCCTTAACCCTAATCCTAATCCTAACCATTAAACCTAACCCTAGCTCTTAAAGCTAACCCTAAACTTTACCCTCACCACTAGACCTAACCCTGACACTAACCTAACACCTAACCCTAAGCAGAACCCTAAAGCTAACCCTGAACCCTATCCCTAACCCTAGCAGTAAACTTTAACCCTAAACCTAAGCCCAACCCGTAACCCTAATCCTATCCTTTTACCCTAAAACTAACCCCTAAACCTAACCCCTATACCTCACCCTAACTCTGACCCGAATCCTAATTCTAACCATACCCCTTCATAAAACACTAACTCCTAACCGCTAACCCTAACACTAACCAAAAACCCTAATCACTAATCCCTAACCCTAACGCTTAACCTTTACCCTAACCGTTAACCCTCACCCTAGATCTTAACACTGACCCTAACCTTAACCTTTAACTCTAAGCCTAACCCTTAACCCTATAGTAAGGAAGACCCTTAATGCTAATGGGATCCCTTATCCCTAACCCTAACACT
Organism: Eulemur rufifrons; assembly: GCF_041146395.1. Lineage (NCBI taxonomy): Eukaryota > Metazoa > Chordata > Mammalia > Primates > Lemuridae > Eulemur > Eulemur rufifrons. Next base: position 135,086 of record NW_027182873.1, on the reverse strand, counting down.
ACAGCTAAAAATAGCCCTAACCTTTGATCCTTAAACCTAACCCCTAACACTTACTTTAACCCAAAACCCTAACCCTAATCCTAAGCATTAAACCTAACCCTATCTCTTAACCCTAACGCTAGCCCTTACCCTAACGCCTAGATCTAACCCTGAATTTAACCTACCGCCTAATCCTAAACTTAAGCCCTAATGCTAACACTAACCCTGAACCCTAAAGCTATCAGTATCCCTTAACACTAACCCTATCCGTGAACCTTCAACCTGACCCTAACCATTACCTGCACCCAAGCATTTAACCCTGACCCTAACCCTAATCCTTAATGCTAACCCTAACACTAAACCCTAACCCTAAGCCCAACACTTAACCCTAATCCTATCCCTTAACCCTAACCCTAACCTTAACCCTAATGCTAACCCCTAAACGTAACCCTAACCGTGACCAGTAAACCTAACCCTAACCTCTAACACAAACCATAGCACATAACTCTAACCCTAAAACTAACCCTAACCCTAACCCTAAACGCTAACTCTTAACCTTAACCCTAAGCGTTAACTCTCACGCTAACCTTTAATCCTAACCCTAATCCTAATCTTCAACCCTAAACCTAACACTTAACCCTAACCCTGTACCAAACAGTAAACCCTCATCTTAACCCTAACCGTAAACCTCCACCCTAAGCCAAAGTGTAACCGTTAAACCTAAGAGTAACCTTTAACCCTAACCCTAATCCCTAACCCTAAGCCCTGACCCTAACACTAAACTTCATCCTTAACCCTAACCAGAATCCTAACCCTAAATCTAATTCTCAGACTTCTTGCTTTCTTAGAGTTTAGAAAGCCTGCAATCCTCCCATGCCATGCGTGAAAGGAAGCTCTACCACTGTGTCCTGCATGAAACCCACGGGCCCACACCCAGAGTATGATAGAGTGGGTTCCCGGGTACAATTCCCGCCCCCTAAACTCCCCCCGCTCGACTAATGTAGACAGGGCCCGTGCGCTAAGCATGAACAATACCTTTAACAGATACCCCTAACCCTGAACATAACACCCAACCCTGTTCCTATTTCTCCCCTTAACACGTAAACCTCACCGTGCGCCTAACTTTAACCTCTTATCCTAACGTTAATGCATAACCCATTTCCTGAGAACAACCCCTATCCCATAATTCTAACCCTATCTCCTAGTCATCACTGTGACACCTAATCCCTAACCCTAATTCTAAACCGCTAACCCTAACCGTAACCCAACCTGCAACCCTAACACTGACAGTAACCCTTACTTCTAAACCCAACGCTATGCCTAACAAAAACCCTAACCCTTGACCCTAACCCTTCACCCTAACCCCTAAGCCTTACCCTAACCCTTAACCCTAATCCTAATCCTAACCATTAAACCTAACCCTAGCTCTTAAAGCTAACCCTAAACCTTACCCTCACGACTAGACCTAACCCTGACACTAACCTAGCACCTAACCCTAACCAGAAACCCTAAAACTAACCCTGAACCCTATCCCTAACCCCAGCAGTAAACTTTAACCCTAAACCTAAGCCCAACCCGTAACCCTAATCCTATCCTTTTACTCTAAAACTAACCCCTAAACCTTACCCCTATACCTCACCCTAACTCTAACCCCAATCCTAATTCTAACCATACCCCTTCATAAAACACTAACTCCTAACCGCTAACCCTAACACTAACCAAAAACCCTAATCACTAATAACTAACCCTAACGCTTAACCTTTACCCTAACCGTTAACCCTCACCCTAAATCTTAACACTGACCCTAACCTTAAACTTTAACTCTAAGCCTAACCCTTAACCCTACGGTAAGGAAGACCCTTAATGCTAATGGGATCCCTTATCCCTAACCCTAACACTACAGCTAAAAATAACCCTAACCTTGGATGCTTAAACCTAACCCCTAACACTTACTTTAACCCCAAACCCTAACCCTAATCCTAAGCATTAAACCTAAACCTACCTCTTAACCCTAACGCTAGCCCTTACCCTAACGCCTAGATCTAACCCTAAATCTAACCTACCGCCTAATCCTAACCTTAAGCCCTAATGCTAACACTAACCCTGAACCCTAAACCTACCCGTAACCCTTAACACTAACCCTATCCGTGAACCTAAACCCTGACCCTAACCATTACCCGCACCCAAGCATTTAACCCTGACCCTAACCCTAATCCTTAATGCTAACCCTAACACTAAACCCTAACCCTAAGCCGAACACTTATCCCTAATCCTATCCCTTAACCCTAACCCTAACCCTAATGCTACCCCCTAAACGTAACCCTAACCGTGACCAGTAAACCTAACCCTAACCTCTAACACAAACCATAGCACATAACTCTAACCCTAAAACTAACCCTAACCCTAACTCTAACCCTAAACCGTAACTCCTAACCTTAAACCTAAGCGTTAACTCTCACGCTAACCTTTAATCCTAACCCTAATCCTAATCTTCAACCCTAAACCTAACACTTAACCCTAACCCTGTACCAAACCCTAACCCCTCATCTTAACCCTAACCGTAAACCTCAACCCTAAACCAAAGTGTAACCGTGAAACCTAAGAGTAACCTTTAACCCTAACCCTATTCCCTAACCCTAAGCCCTCACCCTAACACTAAACTTCTTCCTTAACCCTAACCAGAATCCTAACCCTAAATCTAATTCTCAGACTTCTTGCTTTCTTAGAATTTAGAAAGCCTGCACTCCTCCCATGCCATGGGTGAAAGGAGGCTCTACCACTGTGTCCTGCATGAAACCCACGGGCCCATACCCAGAGTATGATAGAGTGGGTTCCCGTGTGCAATCCCAGCCCCCTAAACTCCCCCCGCCCGCCTAATGCAGACAGGGCCCGTGCGCTAAGCATAAACAATACCTTTAACAGATAACCCTAACCCTGAACATAACACCCAACCCTGTTCCTATTTCTCCCCTTAACACGTAAACCTCACCGTGCGCCTAACTTTAACCTCTTATCATAACGTTAATGCATAACCCATTTCCTGAGAACAACCGCATCCCATAATTCTAACCCTATCTCCTAGTCATCACTGTGACACCTAATCCCTAACCCTAATTCTAAACCGCTAACCCTAACCGTAACCCTACCTACAACCCTAACACTGACAGTAACCCTTACTTCTAACCCCAACGCTATGCCTAACAAAAACCCTAACCCTTGACCCTAACCCTTCACCCTAACCCCTAAGCCTTACCCTAACCCTTAACCCAATCCTAATCCTAACCATTAAACCTAACCCTAGCTCTTAAAGCTAACCCTAAACCTTACCCTCACGACTAGACCTAACCCTGACACTAACCTAATACCTAACCCTAACCAGAACCCCTAAAGCTAACCCTGAACCCTATCCATAACCCTAGCAGTAAACTTTAACCCTAAACCTAAGCCCAACCCGTAACCCTAATCCTATCCTTTTACCCTAAAACTAACCCCTAAACCTAACCCCTATACCTCACCCTAACTCTAACCCCAATCCTAATTCTAACCATACCCCTTCATAAAGCACTAACTCCTAACCGCTAACCCTAACACTAACCAAAAACCCTAATCACTAAACCCTAACCCTAATGCTTAACCTTTACCCTAACTGTTAACACTCACCCTAAATCTTAACACTGACCCTAACCTTAACCTTTAACTCTAAGCCTAACCCTTAACCCTACAGTATGGAAGACCCTTAATGCTAATGGGATCCTTTATCCCTAACCCTAACACTACAGCTAAAAGTAACCCTAACCTTGGATGCTTAAACCTAACCCCTAACACTTACTTTAACCCCAAACCCTAACCCTAATCCTAAGCATTAAACCTAACCCTATCTCTTAACCCTAACGCTAGCCCTTACCCTAACGCCTAGATCTAACCCAAATCTAACCTACCGCCTAATCCTAACCTTAATCCCTAATGCTAACACTAACCCTGAACCCTACACCTACCCGTAACCCTTAACACTAACCCTATTCGTGAACCTTAACCCTGACCCTAACCATTACCCGCACCCAAGCATTTAACCCTGACCCTAACCCTAAACCTTAATGCTAACCTTAACACTAAACCCTAACCCTAAGCCCAACACTTAACCCTAATCCTATCCCTTAACCCTAAACCTAACCCTAACCCTAGTGCTAACCCCTAAACGTAACTCTAACCGTCACCAGTAAACCTAACCCTAACCTCTAACACAAACCATAGCACATAACTCTAACCCTAAAACTAACCCTAACCCTAACCCTAAACCCTAACTCTTATCCTTAACCCTAAGCGTTAACTCTCACGCTAACCTTTAATCCTAACCCTAATCCTAATCTTCAACCCTAAACCTAACACTTAACCCTAACCCTGTACCAAACCCTAACCCCTCATCCTAACCCTAACCGTAAACCTCAACCCTAAACCAAAGTGTAACCGTTAAACCTAAGAGTAACCTTTAACCCTAACCCTAATCCCTAACCCTAAGCCCTCACCCTAACACTAAACTTCATCCTTAACCCTAACCAGAATCCTAACCCTAAATCTAATTCTCAGACTTCTTGCTTTCTTAGAGTTTAGAAAGCCTGCAATCCTCCCATGCCATGCGTGAAAGGAGGCTCTACCACTGTGTCCTGCATAAAACCCACGGGGCCATACCCAGAGTATGATAGAGTGGGTTCCCGGGTACAATCCCAGCCCCCTAAACTCCCCCCGCCCGCCTAATGCAGACAGGGCCCGTGCGCTAAGCATAAACAATACCTTTCACAGATAACCCTAACCCTGAACATAACACCCAACCCTGTTCCTATTTCTCCCCTTAACACGTAAACCTCACCGTGCGCCTAACTTTAACCTCTTATCCTAACGTTAATGCATAACCCATTTCCTGAGAACAACCCCTATCCCATAATTCTAACCCTATCTCCTAGTCATCACTGTGACACCTAATCCCTAACCCTAATTCTAAACCGCTAACCCTAACCGTAACCCTACCTACAACCCTAACACTGACAGTAACCCTTACTTCTAACCCCAACGCTATGCCTAACAAAAACCCTAACCCTTGACCCTAACCCTTCACCCTAACCCCTAAGCCTTACCCTAACCCTTAACCCTAATCCTAATCCTAACCATTAAACCTAACCCTAGCTCTTAAAGCTAACCCTAAACCTTACCCTCACGACTAGACCTAACCCTGACACTAACCTAACACCTAACCCTAACCAGAACCCCTAAAGCTAACCCTGAACCCTATTTCTAACACTAGCAGTAAACTTTAACCCTAAACCTAAGCCCAACCCGTAACCCTAATCCTATCCTTTTACCCTAAAACTAACCCCTAAACCTAATCCCTATACCTCACCCTAACTCTAACCCCAATCCTAATTCTAACCATACCCCTTCATAAAACACTAACTCCTAGCCGCTAACCCGAACACTAACCAAAAACCCTAATCACTAATCCCTAACCCTAACGCTTAAACTTTACCCTAACCGTTAACCCTCACCCTAAATCTTAACACTGACCCTAACCTTAACCTTTAACTCTAAGCCTAACCCTTAACCCTACAGTAAGGAAGACCCTTAATGCTAATGGGATCCCTTATCCCTAACCCTAACACTACAGCTAAAAATAACCCTAACCTTGGATCCTTAAACCTAACCCCTAACACTTACTTTAACCCTAAACCCTAACCCTAATCCTAAGCATTAAACCTAACCCTATCTCTTAACCCTAACGCTAGCCCTTACCCTAATGCCTAGATCTAACCCTAAATCTAACCTACAGCCTAATCCTAGCCTTAAGCCCTAATGCTAACACTAACCCTGAACCCTAAACCTACCCGTAACCCTTAACACTAAACCTATCCATGAACCTTAACCCTGACCCTAACCATTACCCGCACCCAAGCATTTCACCCTGATTCTAACCCTAATTTTTAATGATAAACCTAACACTAAACCCCAACCCTAAGCCCAACACTTATCCCTAATCCTATCCCTTAACCCTAACCCTAACCCTAATGCTACCCCCTAAATGTAACCCTAACCGTGACCAGTAAATCTAACCCTAACCTCTAACACAAACCATAGCACATAACTCTAACCCTAAAACTAACCCTAATCCTAACCCTAACCCCAAACCCTAGCTCTTAACCTTAACCCTAAGCGTTAACTCTCACGCTAACCTTTAATCCTAACCCTAATCCTAATCTTCAACCCTAAACCTAACACTTAACCCTAACCCTGTACCAAACCCTAACCCCTCATCTTAACCCTAACCGTAAACCTCAACCCTAAACCAAAGTGTAACTGTTAAACCTAAGAGTAACCTTTAACCCTAACCCTAATCCTTAACGCTAAGCCCTCACCCTAACTCTAAACTTCATCCTTAACCCTAACCATAACCCTAACCCTAAATCTAATTCTCAGACTTCTTGCTTTCTTAGAGTTTAGAAAGCCTGCAATCCTCCCATGCCATGCGTGAAAGGAGGCTCTACCACTGTGTCCTGCATGAAACCCACGGGCCCATACCCAGAGTATGATAGAGTGGGTTCCCGGGTACAATCCCAGCCCCCTAAACTCCCCCCGCCCGCCTAATACAGACAGGGCCCGTGCGCTAAGCATAAACAATACCTTTAACAGATAACCCTAACCCTGAACATAACACCCAACCCTGTTCCTATTTCTCCCCTTAACACGTAAACCTCACCGTGCGCCTAACTTTAACCTCTTATCCTAACGTTAGTGCATAACCCATTTCCTGAGAACAACCCCTATCCCATAATTCTAACCCTATCTCCTAGTCATCACTGTGACACCTAATCCCTAACCCTAATTCTAAACCACTAACCCTAACCGTAACCCTACCTACAACCCTAACACTGACAGTAACCCTTACGTCTAACCCCAACGCTATGCCTAACAAAAACCCTAACCCTTGACCCTAACCCTTCACCCTAACCCCTAAGCCTTACCCTAACTCTTAACCCTAATCCTAATCCTAACCATTAAACCTAACCCTAGCTCTTAAAGCTAACCCTAAACCTTACCCTCACGACTAGACCTAACCCTGACACTAACCTAACACCTAACCCTAACCAGAACCCCTAAAGCTAACCCTGAACCCTATCCCTAACCCTAGCAGTAAACTTTAACCCTAAACCTAAGCCCAACCCGTAACCCTAATCCTATCCTTTTACCCTAAAACTAACCCGTAAACCTAACCCCTATACCTCACCCTAACTCTAACCCCAATCCTAATTCTAACCATACCCCTTCATAAAACACTAACTCCTAACCACTAACCCTAACACTAACCAAAAACCCTAATCACTAATCCCTAACCCTAACGCTTAACCTTTACCCTAACCGTTAACCCTCACCCTAAATCTTTTTTTTTTTTATTTTTTTTTTATTTTTTGTTTGTTTTTCAGCTGATCAAGGGGGTACAAAAGATCAGGCTATATACATTGCCCATGCCTCCCCATCCCCCCGAGTCTGAGCTTTAGTTGTGTCCATTTCCTAGACAGTGCACATCACTCTCATCATGTAGGTGTGCACTCCTCCCCTCCCCCCACCCCATCCCCCCCAGAGAGAACTTCAAACGTGTCCATTCCCCAGGCAGTGCGCATCGCACTCATCACGTAGGTATACACCCATCCCTTCCACCCAGCCCCGACCTCTGTCCAATACCCAATTGGTGTGAATCGCAAATGTGCTCTCAGGGAAACCAGTTTGCTGGTGAGTACATGTGGTGCTTGTTTTTCCATTCTTGGGATACTTCACTTAATAGAATGGGTTCCAGCTCACTCCAGGAGAACCAAAGAGATGCCATATCGCCATCATTTCTGATAGCTGAGTAATATTCCATGGTATACATATACCACATTTTGCTAATCCATTCATGAATCGATGGGCATTTGGGTTCTTTCCATATCTTTGCGATTGTGAATTGTGCTGCTATAAACATTCGGGTGCAGGTGTCTTTTTTATAGAATTACTTTTGTTCTTCTGGGTAGATGCCCAGTAATGGGATTGCTGGATCGAATGGTAGGTCTACTTGAATCTGTTTAAGGTATCTCCACATTGCTTTCCACAGGGGCTGCACTAGTTTACAGTCCCACCAGCAGTGTATGAGAGTACCTGTCTCTCCACACCCACGCCAACATGTATAGTTTTGGGACTTTTTGATAAAGGCCGTTCTCACTGGAGTTAAGTGATATCTCATTGTGGTTTTGATTTGCATTTCCCTGATGATTAGAGATGTTGAACACTTTTTCATATGTTTGTTAGCCATTTTTATATCTTCTTTTGAAAAATTTCTATTCATGTCCTTTGCCCACTTTTTGATAGGGTTGTTCAATTTTTTCTTACTGATTTTCCTGAGTTCTAAATAGATTCTTGTTATCAGTCCTTTATCTGATGTGTAGTATGCGAAAATTTTTTCCCATTCTGTAGGTTGTCTATTTACTCTTGTGACTGTTTCTTTGGCTGTGCAGAAGCTTTTTAATTTGATCAGGTCCCATTTATTTATTTTTGTTGCTGCTGTGATTGCCTTAGGGGTCTTCTTCATAAATTCTTTGCCTAGGCCAATGTCTGTAAGAGTCTTTCCTACGTTTTCTTCTAGAATTCTAATAGTTTCTGACCTAAGGTTTAAGTCTGTTAACCACCGTGATTTGATTTTTGTGAGGGGTGAGAGCTGTGTGTCCTGTTTTAGTCTTCTACATGTGGATATCCAGTTTTCCCAGCACCATTTATTAAATAAGGAATCTTTTCCCCAGAGTATGTTTTTTTCTGCTTTGTCAAAGATTAGATGGCTATATGAGGATGGTTTTATATTTGGATTTTCTGTTCTGTTCCACTGGTCTGTGTCTCGGCACTTGTGCCAGTACCAGGCTGTTTTTAGAACCACAGCCTTGTAGTAAAGTTTGAAGTCTGGCAAATTAATACCTCCCATTTTGTTTTTGTTGTTTAATATTGCTTTTGCTAAACGGGGTCTTCTCTGATTCCATACAAAGCGTAAAATTATTTTTTCTATGTCTGTGAAAAAAGATGTTGATAATTTAATAGGGATTGCATTGAATCTGTAGATAACTTTGGGCAGTATAGACATTTTAACAATGTTGATTCTACCGATCCATGAGCATGGTATGGTTTTCCACCTATTTACATGTTCTGCGATTTCCTTCCTCAGAGTTTCATAGTTCTCCCTATAGAGGTCCTTTACTTCCTTAGTTAGATATATTCCTAGATATTTTATTTTCTTTGTTGCTATTTTGAAGGGTATTGAGTCCTTAATTTGGTTCTCCGTTTGACTGTTATTGGCGTATATGAATGCCTCTGATTTGTGTGTATTGATTTTGTATCCTGAGACTTTGCTGAATTCATTAATCAATTCCAGGAGTCTCTTGGTTGAAATCTTGGGGTTTTCTAGATATAACATCATATCATCAGCAAAGAGTGAGAGTTTGATCTCTTCTGTCCCTATTTGGACTCCCTTGATTCTGCTCTCTTGTCTGATAGCTCTTGCAAGGACTTCCAATACTATGTTGAAAAGTAATGGGGACAGTGGGCAGCCTTGTCTGGTTCCAGTTCGAAATGGGAATGCTTTCAGTTTTTCCCCATTCAGTATGATGTTGGCTGTGGGTTTGTCATATATGGCTTGTATCATTTTTAGATAGGCCCCGTCTATGCCTATTTTTTTGAGTGTTCTTATCATAAAAGGGTGTTGAATTTTGTCGAATGCTTTTTCTGCATCTATTGAGAGTATCATATGATCTTTATTTTTGCTTCTATTTATGTGATGAATTACATTTATAGATTTGCGTATGTTAAACCATCCCTGCATCTCTGGGATGAAGCCCACTTGGTCGTGATGGATTATTTTTTTGATAAGCACTTGGATTCGGTTTGCTAGAATTTTATTGAGAATTTTTGCATCTATATTCATAAGAGAAATTGGTCTATAGTTCTCTGTTTTAGTTGCATCCTTTCCTGGTTTTGGTATTAGGGTTATGTTGGCTTGGTAAAAAGTGTTGGGGAGAATCCCATCCTTCTCTATATTGGAGAATAGTTTATGTAGGATGGGCACCAGTTCTTCTTTGTAGGTATGGTAGAATTCAGGTGTGAACCCATCTGGTCCAGGGCTTTTCTTTTTGGGAAGGTTTTTTATTGCTGTTTCGATTTCAGATCTAGATATCGGTCTATTTAGGAATTCTACTTCTTCCTGGTTGAGCCTGGGAAGGCTGTGTGTTTCTAGGAATTTGTCCATTTCCTCCAGGTTTTCTAATTTGTGTGCATAAAGATTTTTGTAGAATTCATATATGGTATCCTGTATCTCTGTGGCATCCGTCGTGATTACTCCTTTTGTGTTCCTGATGGAGGTTATAAGAGATTTTTCTTTTCTGTTCTTGGTTAGTCTAGCCAGAGGTGTGTCAATTTTGTTTATTTTTTCAAAGAACCAACTTTTGGTTTTATTAATCTCCCTTATGGTTTGATTGTTGTCCTTTTCATTTAGTTCTGATTTAATCTTAATAATTTCTCTCCTTCTGCTGGGTTTGGGATCGGTCTGTTCTTCCTTCTCCAGCACTTTGAGTCTATTCATTAGATTGTCTAATTGTAAGTTTTCTGTCTTTTTGGTATAAGCATTTATGGAAATAAATTTTCCTCTCAGGACTCCTTTAGCTGTGTCCCACAGATTTTGATAGGTTGTATCTCCTTTGTCATTTAATTCAAAAAATCTTTTGATTTCCGACTTGATTTCTTCATTTATAAAATGATTGTTCAGGAGAAGGTTATTTAGCTTCCATGACTTTGAGTAGAAGTGAGGATTTCTGTTAGGGTTCATTGTTACTTTTATTCCACAGTGATCTGAGAAGATGCATGGTATAATTTCTATATTTTTAATTTTTTTAAGGCATGCTTTATGACCTAAGATATGGTCAATCTTGGAGAATGTCCCATGAGCTGATGAGAAGAAAGTATATTCAGTGGTTTTTGGGTAGAATGTCCTGTAGATATCAGTCAGGCCCATTTGATCGAGCGTTGTATTTAAGTCCACTATTTCTTTGTTTATTTTTTGTTTGGAAGATCTGTCCTGAACTGTCAGTGGCGTGTTAAAATCTCCGGCTACTAATGTGTTGTTATCTATCATTTGGTTGAGATCAAGTAGGGTTTGCTTTATGAATCTGGGTGCACCTAGATTGGGTGCATATATATTAAGTATAGTTATGTCTTCTTGTTGAATTGTACCCTTCACCAGTATATAGTAACCATCTTTGTCTTTCTTTACTTTTGTTGATTTGAAAACTACGTTATCGGAGATTAGAACCGCCACGCCAGCTTTCTTTTGGGTTCCATTTGCTTGGAATATTGATTTCCATCCTTTTATCTTCAGCCTAAATGCATCCTTGCAGGTTAGATGAGTTTCCTGAAGACAGCAGATACTTGGCTTATATTTTTTTATCCATTGGGCCAGTCTATGTCTCTTGAGTGGGGAATTCAATCCATTCACATTTAATGAGAGAACTGATAGGTGAGACAGATTGCTTTTCCTCAAGTTGGGTTGAATTTCATTGATCTGTTTTCTCTCTTGAGCCATTATGATAACTGGGTTTTTATATTTATCTCTTGATTAGTGTTACATTCGAGGGTCCTTCTTGTGCTGGACCATGTGTAACTCTGTTTTGAGTACTTCTTGGAGAGCTGGTCTTGTCTTGGTGAATTCCCTAAGTTTTTGTTTATCTGAGAATGTCTTAATTTCACCTTCATATATAAAACTGAGCTTAGCTGGATACAGGATTCTAGGCTGGGCATTATTCTGCTTCAGAAGAGTGAGAATGGGGCCCCAATCTCTTCTTGCTTGTAAGGTTTCAGTTGAGAAATCTGGCGTGATTCGGATGGACTTTCCTTTGTATGTTACTTGATTTTTTCTCCTTACAGCTCGAAGAAGGGCCTCTTTAGTGGATATTTTGGTCAGTCTAATGACTACATGACGTGGTGTCTTCCTATTTGGTATGAATCTCCCAGGGGTTCTTTGAGCTTCTTGAACCTGTATATCTAGAGATTTGGCTAGGCCTGGGAAATTTTCCTCAATTATATCTTCGAATAGTTTATTCAACCCTTGCTTATTGTCTTCTTCACCCTCAGGAATGCCAATAACTCTGACGTTAGGCTTCTTCACATAATCCCACATTTCTTGTAGACTGTGGTTAATTCTCATGTTTGTTTGTTTCAGCTCTGTAACTGACTTATTTAATTGGAAAGTGTTGTCTTCGATCTCTGAGATTCTTTCTTCTGTTTGATCTACCCTGCTCTTGAGACTTTCCACTGTGTTTTGTAGCTCCTTGAATAAATTCTTCATTTCCAGGAGTTCAGTTTGATTTTTCTTCAGTATTTCAATTTCTTTGGTGAATTTTTCTTCCAAGTCCTGGATCTTTTTTGTGGTTTCTTTATGTTGATTATCCATTTTTACTTGCATGCTGTTCAGCGTGTTTATGATCCATGTTTGAAATTCTTCCTGTGACATGTTGCTATTTGGAATCTGGTTTGTGTTAATTGGTGGTGAACTAGTAATCCTCTTTGAGGGTGAAGTTTCAGCTTGATTCTTTATACTTCCAGAGTTCTTTCGCTGAGCCCTTCCCATCTGGATGAATCCTTAAGATTCCTTCTTTCAGCTTTAGTCTGGAAAGGGGCAGGCCGTGAGCGCCAGGTAAGCTGCCTCCTCTGTCGCTAGAGGGAGCCCTTCGCGTGTTGTTCAGGGTTTTGCTACCTCCGCTGGGGGGGCTGCTCCTCTTCCTCTCCCGAGGTGGTTTCCGTCTCTCTCTGCGAGAAAGACAGTGGATAGGGGGAGGGGAGCGGCGCCCTCGTTCGCCCAGTGCCCCAGCTGCTGCAGTTCCCGTGGGCGATGGGCCTCCCCGTCCCAATGTCCGCAAGGTCCACGCTCGACTCTCTCGTGACTGGGGAACCACTCAGTGTTCACACAAAGGCTTAGCTCCTAGTCGGTCCGTGGACTAGGGAAGGGAGCCGCCCGGTACCCAATCACTTCACCGGGTTTAGGGTGCAAAACCCAACAATGGCGACCGCCCGTCTGCAGCACTGTCGCTGGGGTTGAACGCTGAGCGACCGGCAGAGGCCAGAGGAGCCGAGACCGGGAGAACCCAGCCCCGCCTAAATGAGACAGATCGGCGTCTGCTCGAGCCGGGAGGGAGGCAGCCCCGCAGCCCGCGTATAGGAGACAGTTGCTAGGCGCCTCAGCCGCGCACAGCGCACAGCGTTCTAGGGTCCAAAAAGCCTCCCGCCAATGTCTCCTCTGCAGAGCTCACGTCTCCCGCGGCAATTCTGCGCCGACATTGGGCAAATCCCCAATTGAGTGGGTGTGGAGGTCAGAGGGGGAACAAGATGCTTTCCTGTGGGGCTGAACCCAACCCACTCTCTGGTGGGGTGCGTACAACCATCCCGCGCTCCCTTCTCTGATGACCCTCCGCACTCTCTAGTTTTTCGCGCTGTATTTCCCGATCACCTCAGTCCTTTCTCGTTCTCTCTCTGTCCCACGCTGATTCTCCGTGGGTTCACGCCGCCGTTCTTGTGGGGGAGTGAACCTCTAGCGTTGTGGCAGTCCGAGACCCATGCCTTCCAATCCGGGAGCACGAATCCAGGAGGTCACCACCATTCCGCCATCTTCCCCCCCACCCTAAATCTTAACACTGACCCTAACCTTAACCTTTAACTCTAAGCCGAATCATTAACCCTACAATATGGAAGACCCTTAATGCTAATGGGATCCCTTATCCCTAACCCTAACACTACAGCTAAAAATAACCCTAACCTTGGATCCTTAAACCTAACCCCTAACACTTACTTTAACCCCAAACCCTAACCCTAATCCTAAGCATTAAACCTAACCCTATCTCTTAACCCTAACGCTAGCCCTTACCCTAACGGCTAGATCTAACCCTAAATCTAACCTACCGCCTAATCCCAACCTTAAGCACTAATGCTAACACTAACCCTGAACCCTAAACCTACCCGTAACCCTTAACACTAACCCTATCCGTGAACCTTACCCTGACCCTAACCATTACCCGCACCCAAGCATTTAACCCTGATTCTAACCCTAATCCTTAATGATAAACCTAACACTAAACCCTAACCCTAAGCCCAACACTTAACCCTAATCCTATCCCTTAACCTTAACCCTAACCCTAATGCTAACCCCTAAACGTAACCCTAACCGTGACCAGTAAACCTAACCCTAACCTCTAACACAAACCATAGCACATAACTCTAACCCTAAAACTAACCTAACCCTAACCCCAAACCCTAACTCTTAACCTTAACCCTAAGCGTTAACTCTCAAGCTAACCTTTTTTTTTTTTTTTTTTGAGACAGAGTCTCACTCTGTTGCCCAGGCTAGAGTGAGTGCCGTGGCGTCAGCCTAGCTCACAGCAACCTCAAACTCCTGGGCTCAAGCGATCCTCCTGTCTCAGCCTCCCGAGTAGCTGGGACTACAGGCATGCACCACCATGCCCGGCTAATTTTTTCTATATATATTTTTAGCTGTCCATATAATTTCTTTCTATTTTTAGAGGTGGGGTCTCGCTCTTGCTCAGGCTGGTCTCGAACTCCTGAGCTCAAACGATCCGCCCACCTCGGCCTCCCAGAGAGCTAGGATTACAGGCGTGAGCCACCGCGCCCGGCCTCAAGCTAACCTTTAATCCTAACCCTAATCCTAATCTTCAACCCTAAACCTAACACTTAACCCTAACCCTGTACCAAACCCTAAACCCTCATCTTAACCCTAACCGTAAACCTCAACCCTAAACCAAAGTGTAACCGTTAAACCTAAGAGTAACCTTTAACCCTAACCCTAATCCCTAACCCTAAGCCCTCACCCTAACACTAAACTTCATCCTTAACCCTAACCAGAATCCTAACCCTAAATCTAATTCTCAGACTTCTTGCTTTCTTAGAGTTTAGAAAGCCTGCAATCCTCCCATGCCATGCGTGAAAGGAGGCTCTACCACTGTGTCCTGCATGAAACCCACGGGCCCATACCCAGAGTATGATAGAGTGGTTTCCCGGGTACAATCCCAGCCCCCTAAACTCCCCCCGCCCGCCTAATGCAGACAGGGCCCGTGCGCTAAGCATAAACAATACCTTTCACAGATAACCCTAACCCTGAACATAACACCCAACCCTGTTCCTATTTCTCCCCTTAACACGTAAACCTCACCGTGCGCCTAACTTTAACCTCTTATCCTAACGTTAATGCATAACCCATTTCCTGAGAACAACCCCATCCCATAATTCTAACCCTATCTCCTAGTCATCACTGTGACACCTAATCCCTAACCCTAATTCTAAACCGCTAACCCTAACCGTAATCCTACCTACAACCCTAACACTGACAGTAACCCTTACTTCTAACCCCAACGCTATGCCTAACAAAAACCCTAACCCTTCACCCTAACCCTTCACCCTAACCCCTAAGCCTTACCCTAACCCTTAACCCTAATCCTAATCCTAACCATTAAACCTAACCCTAGCTCTTAAAGCTAACCCTAAACCTTACCCTCACGACTAGACCTAACCCTGACACTAACCTAACACCTAACCCTAACCAGAACCCCTAAAGCTAACCCTGAACCCTATCCCTAACCCTAGCAGTAAACTTTAACCCTAAACCTAAGCCCAACCCGTAACCCTAATCCTATCCTTTTACCCTAAAACTAACCCCTAACCTAACCCCTATACCTCACCCTACCTCTAACCCCAATCCTAATTCTAACCATACCCCTTCATAAAACACTAACTCCTAACCACTAACCCTAACACTAACCAAAAACCCTAATCACTAATCCCTAACCCTAACGCTTAACCTTTACCCGAACCGTTAACCCTCACCCTAAATCTTAACACTGACCCTAACCTTAACCTTTAACTCTAAGCCTAACCCTTAACCCTACAGTAAGGAAGACCCTTAATGCTAATGGGATCCCTTATCCCTAACCCGAACACTACAGCTAAAAATAACCCTAACCTGGGATCCTTAAACCTAACCCCTAACACTTACTTTAACCCCAAACCCTAACCCTAATCCTAAGCATAAAACCTAAACCTATCTCTTAACCCTAACGCTAGCCCTTACCCTAACGCCTAGATCTAACCCTAAATCTAACCTACCGCCTAATCCTAACCTTAAGCCCTAATGCTAACACTAACCCTGAACCCTAAGCCTACCCGTAACCCTTAACACTAACCCTATCCGTGAACCTAATCCAGACCCTAAACATTACCCGCACCCAAGCATTTACCCCTGACCGTAACCCTAATCCTTAATGCTAATCTTAACACTAAACCCTAACCCTAAGCCCAACACTTAACCCTAATCCTATCCCTTAACCCTAACCCTAACCCTAACCCTAATGCTAACCTCTAAACGTAACCCTAACCGTGACCAGTAAACCTAACCCTAACCTCTAACACAAACCATAGCACATAACTCTAACCCTAAAACTAACCCTAACCCTAACCCTAACCCTAAACGCTGACTCTTAACCTTAACAATAAGCGTTAACTCTCACGCTAACCTTTAATCCTAACCCTAATCCTAATCTTCAACCCTAAACCTAACACTTAACCCTAACCCTGTACCAAACCCTAACCCCTCATCTTAACCCTAACCGTAAACCTCAACCCTAAACCAAAGTGTAACCGTTAAAACTAAGGGTAACCTTTAACCCTAATCCTAATCCCTAACCCTAAGCCCTCACCCTAACACTAAACTTCATCCTTAACCCTAACCAGAATCCTAACCCTAAATCTAATTCTCAGACTTCTTGCTTTCTTAGAGTTTAGAAAGCCTGCAATCCTCCCATGCCATGCGTGAAAGGAGGCTCTACCACTGTGTCCTGCATGAAACCCACGGGCCCATACCCAGAGTATGATAGAGTGGGTTCCCGGGTACAATCCCAGCCCCCTAAACTCCCCCCGCCCGCCTAATGCAGACAGGGCCCGTGCGCTAAGCATAAACAATACCTTTCACAGATAACCCTAACCCTGAACATAACACCCAACCCTGTTCCTATTTCTCCCCTTAACACGTAAACCTCACCGTGCGCCTAACTTTAACCTCTTATCCTAACGTTAATGCATAACCCATTTCCTGAGAACAACCCCTATCCCATAATTCTAACCCTATCTCCTAGTCATCACTGTGACACCTAATCCCTAACCCTAATTCTAAACCGCTAACCCTAACCGTAACCCTACCTACAACCCTAACACTGACAGTAACCCTTACTTCTAACCCCAACGCTATGCCTAACAAAAACCCTAACCCTTCACCCTAACCCTTCACCCTAACCCCTAAGCCTTACCCTAACCCTTAACCCTAATCCTAATCCTAACCATTAAACCTAACCCTAGCTCTTAAAGCTAACCCTAAACCTTACCCTCACGACTAGACCTAACCCTGACACTAACCTAACACCTAACCCTAACCAGAACCCCTAAAGCTAACCCTGAACCCTATCCCTAACCCTAGCAGTAAACTTTAACCCTAAACCTAAGCCCAACCCGTAACCCTAATCCTATCCTTTTACCCTAAAACTAACCCCTAACCTAACCCCTATACCTCACCCTACCTCTAACCCCAATCCTAAATCTAACCATACCCCTTCATAAAACACTAACTCCTAACCGCTAACCCTAACACTAACCAAAAACCCTAATCACTAATCCCTAACCCTAACGCTTAACCTTTACCCGAACCGTTAACCCTCACCCTAAATCTTAACACTGACCCTAACCTTAACCTTTAACTCTAAGCCTAACCCTTAACCCTACAGTAAGGAAGACCCTTAATGCTAATGGGATCCCTTATCCCTAACCCGAACACTACAGCTAAAAATAACCCTAACCTTGGATCCTTAAACCTAACCCCTAACACTTACTTTAACCCCAAACCCTAACCCTAATCCTAAGCATAAAACCTAAACCTATCTCTTAACCCTAACGCTAGCCCTTACCCTAACGCCTAGATCTAACCCTAAATCTAACCTACCGCCTAATCCTAACCTTAAGCCCTAATGCTAACACTAACCCTGAACCCTAAGCCTACCCGTAACCCTTAACACTAACCCTATCCGTGAACCTTAACCCTGACCCTAACCATTACCCGCTCCCAAGCATTTAACCCTGATTCTAACCCTAATCCTTAATGATAAACCTAACACTAAACCCTAACCCTAAGCCCAACACTTAACCCTAATCCTATCCCTTAACCCTAACCGTAACCCTAATGCTACCCCCTAAACGTAACCCTAACCATGACCAGTATACCTAACCCTAACCTCTAACACAAACCATAGCACATAACTCTAACCCTAAAACTAACCCTAACCCTAACCCTAACCCTAAACCCTAAACCCTAACTCTTAACCTTAACCCTAAGCGTTAACTCTCACGCTAACCTTTAATCCTAACCCTAATCCTAATCTTCAACCCTAAACCTAACACTTAACCCTAACCCTGTACCAAACCCTAACCCCTCATCTTAACCCTAACCGTAAACCTCAACCCTAAACCAAAGTGTAACCGTTAAACCTAAGAGTAACCTTTAACCCTAACCCTAATCCCTTACCCTAAGCCCTCACCCTAACACTAAACTTCATCCTTAACCCTAACCAGAATCCTAACCCTAAATCTAATTCTCAGACTTCTTGCTTTCTTAGAGTTTAGAAAGCCTGCAATCCTCCCATGCCATGCGTGAAAGGAGGCTCTACCACTGTGTCCTGCATGAATCCCACGGGCCCATACCCAGAGTATGATAGAGTGGGTTCCCGCGTACAATCCCAGCCCCCTAAACTCCTCCCGCCCGCCTAATGCAGACAGGGCCGGTGCGCTAAGCATAAACAATACCTTTAACAGATAACCCTAACCCTGAACATAACACCCAACCCTGTTCCTATTTCTCCCCTTAACACGTAAACCTCACCGTGCGCCTAACTTTAACCTCTTATCCTAACGTTAATGCATAACCCATTTCCTGAGAACAACCCCTATCCCATAATTCTAACCCTATCTCCTAGTCATCACTGTGACACCTAATCCCTAACCCTAATTCTAAACCGCTAACCCTAACCGTAACCCTACCTACAACCCTAACACTGACAGTAACCCTTACTTCTAACCCAAACGCTATGCCTAAGAAAAACCCTAACCCTTGACCCTAACCCTTCACCCTAACCCCTAAGCCTTACCCTAACCGTTAAACCTAATCCTAATCCTAACCATTAAACCTAACCCTAGCTCTTAAAGCTAACCCTAAACCTTACGCTCACGACTAGACCTAACCCTGACACTAACCTAACACCTAACCCTAACCAGAACCCCTAAAGCTAACCCTGAACCCTATCCCTAACCCTAGCAGTAAACTTTAACCCTAAACCTAAGCCCAACCCGTAACCCTAATCCTATCCTTTTACCCTAAACCTAACCCATAAACCTAACCCCTATACCTCACCCTAACTCTAACCCCAATCCTAATTCTAACCATACCCCTTCATAAAACACTAACTCCTAACCGCTAACCCTAACACTAACCAAAAACCCTAATAACTAATCCCTAACCCTAACGATTAAACTTTACACTAACCGTTAACCCTCACCCTAAATCTTAACCCTGACCCTAACCTTAACCTTTAACTCTAAGCCTAACCCTTAACCCTACACTAAGGAATACCCTTAATGCTAATGGGATCCCTGATCCCTAACCCTAACACTACAGATAAAAATAACCCTAACCTTGGATCCTTAAACCTAACCCCTAACACTTACTTTAACCCCAAACCCTAACCCTAATCCTAAGCATTAAACGTAACCCTATCTCTTAACCCTAACGCTAGCCCTTACCCTAACGCCTAGATCTAACCCTAAATCTAACCTATCGCTTAATCCTAACCTTAATCCCTAATGCTAACACTAACCCTGATCCCTAAACCTACCCGTAACCCTTAATACTAACCTTATCCGTGAACCTTAACCCTGACCCTAACCATTACCCGCACCCAAGCATTTAACCTTGATTCTAACCCTAATCTTTAATGATAAACCTAACACTAAACCCTAACCCTAAGCCCAACACTTAACCCTAATCCTATCCCTTAACCCTAACCCTAACCCTAATGCTACCCCCTACACGTAACCCTAACCGTGACCAGTAAACCTAACCCTAACCTCTAACACAAACCATAGCACATAACTCTAACCCTAAAACTAACCCTAATCCTAACCCTAACCCTAAACCCTAACTCTTAACCTTAACACTAAGTGTTAACTCTCACGCTAACCTTTAATCCTAACCCTAATCCTAATCTTCAACCCTAAACCTAACACTTAACCCTAACCCTGTACCAAACCCTAACGCCTCATCTTAACCCTAACCTAAACCACAACCCTAAACCAAAGTGTAACCGTTAAACCTAAGAGTAACCTTTAACCCTAACCCTAATCCCTAACCCTAAGCCCTCACCCTAACACTAAACTTCATCCTTAATCCTAACCATAATCTAACCCTAAATCTAATTCTCAGACTTCTTGCTTTCTTAGAGTTTAGAAAGCCTGCAATCCTCCCATGCCATGCGTGAAAGGAGGCTCTACCACTGTGTCTTGCATGAATCCCATGGGCCCATACCCAGAGTATGATAGAGTGGGTTCCCGGGTACAATCCCAGCCCCCTAAACTCCCCCCGCCCATCTAATGCAGACAGGGCCCGTGGGCTAAGCATAAACAATACCTTTAACAGATAACCCTAACCCTGAACATAACACCCAACCCTGTTCCTATTTCTCCCCTTAACACGTAAACCTCACCGTGCGCCTAACTTTAACCTCTTATCCTAACGTTAATGCATAACCCATTTCCTGAGAACAACCCCATCCCATAATTCTAACCCTATCTCCTAGTCATCACTGTGACACCTAATCCCTAACCCTAATTCTAAACCGCTAACCCTAACCGTAACCCTACCTACAACCCTAACACTGACAGTAACCCTTACTTCTAACCCCAACGCTATGCCTAACAAAAACCCTAACCCTTGACCCTAACCCTTCACCCTAACCCCTAACCCTAACCCTAAGCCTAACCCTAAATCTTATTCTCAGACTTCTTGCTTTCTTAGAGTTTATTTTTTTTTTATAGTTAACAATAGTTTATTATTGCTATGTATAATTTATTATATATTTCAAAGTAGCCAGAAGATAAATCTTTGAGGTGAAGTATATCCCAATTACTCTGATTCGTTCATTACACATTGTATACGAGTATCAAAATATCACATGTACCCCCAAAATATGAACTATTATATATCTATTTTTAAAAAGTGATTTAAAAAACTTGATCACTTCTTCATTTCAACAGATTTCTTGCCCTGCACCTAGCTCAGTACTTCTGGTGCCAGTCACATCACCTAGCTCACAGCAAGTACTCAATAAATACACTGGGGGAGCGGAAGACTAGACGGGTGGAATGATGCCCATCTGGGTGTAGTTTTATCTCAGGGTAGCTTGCTGTTCCAGGGTGTATGCATGAGAGGATAGGGGAGCCCATAGGAAAGGTTCAAGACTGATTAATTAATGTATTTTCCCCCTATAGCACCTGGACTATGGTCTCATACATAATAAGAGTTTAATAAATGTATGCTGAGTGAAAGAAGATAAGCTTTGACCAGAAATATGAGTCCAAGGGTTCAGTTTTTCCCATGAAATTTTTTTTTTTTTTAAAGACACAGATTTGGCCGATTTATTAGCAGCAATATTCTAAGATAACCCTAATTTACAGTTTGTAAATGTGTTTTTCTTTTTCTTTTTTTTTTTTTTTTTGTATTTCAATGAAAAGTGTACTGGTTTTATTGCAAACTATTTTCTTTCTTTTTTTTTTTTTCTAACAGTATATCTTGTTAGATACAGTATGTCCTCATAATGTATACATTATTTCTTGTACAATGATATGAAATAATATGGGAAATATTCATCATAAATTATTAAGTGAACAGTGCAAGTTAAAAACAATAGTTTCATATTTTTTCCCCACCCCCCCTTTCCCGAGTCAGCACCTTCAAGTGTTACCACTCCCCAAACGGTGTGCAATGCACTCATTGTGTAGGCATACCCCCATCCCCTCCCCCAGCCCCCACCTCAAACTCTCACTTTTTGCTGATGATATGATGTTATATCTGGAAAACCCCCAGGATTCAACCAAGAGACTCCTGGAATTGATTAACGAATACAGCAAAGTCTCAGACTACAAAATTAATATACACAAATCAGAGGCATTTATATATGCCAATAACAGTCAATCGGAAAACCAAATTAAAGACTCAATACCCTTCAAAATAGCAACAAAGAAAATAAAATATCTAGGTATATATCTAACTAAAGAGGTAAAGGACCTCTATAAGGAAAACTATGAAACACTGAGAAAAGAAATAGCAGAACTTGCAAATAGATGGAAAAATATACCATGCTCGTGGATCGGAAGAATCAACATTGTTAAAATGTCTATACTACCCAAAGTGATCTACAAATTCAATGCAATCCCTATTAAATTACCAACATCATTCTTTACAGACATAGAGAAAATAATTATACAATTTGTATGGAATCAAAGAAGACCCCGTATAGCAAAAGCAATTTTAAGCAATAAAAACAAAATGGGAGGTATTAATTTGCCAGACCTCAAACTATACTACAAGGCCGTGGTTCTTAAAACAGCCTGGTATTGGCACAAGTGCAGGGACACAGACCAGTGGAACACAACAGAAAATCCAAATATAGAACCATCCTCATATAGTCACCTAATTTTTGACAAAGCGGGAAAGAATATACTCCGGGGACAAGAATCCCTATTCAACAAATGGTGCTGGGAGAATTGGTTAGCCACTTGCAGAAGACTGAAACAGGACCCACAGCTTTCACCTCTCACAAAAATCAAATCACGGTGGATAACGGACTTAAACCTTAGGCGTGATACAATCAGAATTCTAGAAGAAAATGTAGGAAAGACTCTTACAGACATTGGCCTAGGCAGAGAATTTATGAAGAAGACCCCCAAGGCAATCACAGCAGCAACAAAAATAAATGAATGGGACATGATTAAACTAAAAAGCTTCTGCACAGCCAAAGAAACAGTCCAGAGAATAAACAGATCACCTACGGAATGGGAAAAAAATTTTGCATACTACACATCAGATAAAGGACTGATAACAAGAATCTATTTAGAACTCAGGAAAATCAGCAAGAAAAAATCAAGCAACCCTATCAAAAAGTGGGCAAAGGACATGAATAGAAATTTTTCAAAAGAAGATATAAAAATGGCTAACAAACATATGAAAAAGTGTTCAACATCTCTAATCATCAGGGAAATGCAAATCAAAACCACAATGAGATATCACTTAACCCCAGTGAGAATGGCCTTTATCAAAAAAACCCAAAACAACACATGTTGGCGTGGGTGTGGAGAGACAGGAACACTAATACACTGCTGGTGGGACTGCAAACTAGTGCAACCCCTGTGGAAAGCATTATGGAGGTATCTTAAACAGATTCAAGTAGACCTGCCATTTGACCCAGCAATCCCATTACTGGGCATATACCCAAAGGAAAAAAGGTCATTCTGTAACAAAGGCACGTGTACCCAAATGTTTATAGCAGCCCAATTCACAATAGCAAAGATGTGGAAACAACCCAAATGCCCATCAATACATGATTGGATTAGTAAACTGTGGTATATGTATACCATGGAATATTACTCAGCTATAAGGAATGATGAAGATACGACATCTCTATGGTTCTCCTGGAGAGAGTTGGAACCCATTATATTAAGTGAAGTATCCGAAGAATGGAAAAACAAGCATCACATGTACTCACCAGAAAATTGGTTTCCTTGATCATGACCTAAATACAAATCTGGAAACGACACCAATTGGACATCAGACTGAGGTGGGGGGTGGGGGAGGGGATGGGGGTATGCCTACACAATGAGTGCATTGCGCACCGTTTGGGGAGTGGTAACACTTGAAGGTGCTGACTCGGGAAAGGGGGGGTGGGGAAAAAAATATGAAACTATTGTTTTTAACTTGCACTGTTCACTTAATAATTTATCATGAACATTTCCCATATTATTTCATATCATTGTACAAGAAATAATGTATACATTATGAGGACATACTGTATCTAACAAGATATACTGTTAGACTCTTTGATTCTGTAAAATTAAATAAAAAAAAAAGGAAAAAAAAAAAAACAGATAACCCTAACCCCGAACATAACACCCAACCCTGTTCCTATTTCTCACCTTAACACGTAAACCTGACCGTGCCCCTAACTTTAACCTCTTATGCTAATGTTAATGCATACCCATTTCCTGAGAACAACCCCTATCCCATAATTCTAACCCTATCTCCTAGTCATCACTGTGACACCTAATCCCTAACCCTAATTCTAAACCGCTAACCCTAACCGTAACCCTACCTACAACCCTAACACTGACAGTAACCTTTACTTCTAACCCCAACGCTATGCCTGAAAAAACCCTAACCCTTGACCCTAACCCTTCACCCTAACCCCTAAGCCTTACCCTAACCCTTAACCCTAATCCTAATCCTAATCATTAAACCTAACCCTAGCTCTTAAAGCTAACCCTAAACCTTACCCTCACGACTAGACCTAACCCTGACACTAAACTAACACCTAACCCTAACCAGAACCCCTAAAGCTAACCCTGAACCCTATCCCTAACCCCAGCAGTAAACTTTAACCCTAAACCTAAGGCCAACCCGTAACCCTAATCCTATCCTTTTACCCTAAAACTAACCCCTAAACCTAACCCCTATACCTCACCCAAACTCTAACCCCAATCCTAATTCTAACCATACCCCTTCATAAAACACTAACTCCTAACCGCTAACCCGAACACTAACCAAAAACCCTAATCACTAATCCCTAACCCTAACACTTAACCTTTACGCTGATCGTTAACCCTCACCCTAAATCTTAACACTGACCCTAACCTTAACCTTTAACTCTAAACCTAACCCTTAACCCTACAGTAAGGAAGACCCTTAATGCTAATGGGATCCCTTATCCCTAACCCTAACACTACAGCTAAAAATAAGCCTAATCTTTGATCCTTAAACCTAACCCCTAACACTTACTTTAACCCCAAACCCTAACCCTATTCCTAAGCATTAAACCTAAACCTATCTCTTAAACCTAACGCTAGCCCTTACCCTAACGCCTAGATCTAACCCTAAATCTAACCTACCGCCTAATCCTAACCTTAAGCCCTAATGCTAACACTAACCCTGAACCCTCAACCTACCCGTAACCCTTAACACTAACCCTATCCGTCAACCTAAACCCTGAGCCTAACCATTACCCGCACCCAAGCATTTAACCCTGACCCTAACCCTAATCTTTAAAGCTAACCCTAACACTAAACCCTAACCCTAAGCCCAACACTTATCCCTAATCCTATCCCTTAACCCTAACCCTAACCCTAATGCTACCCCCTAAACGTAACCCTAACCGTGACCAGTAAACCTAACCCTAACCTCTAACACAAACCATAGCACATAACTCTAACCCTAAAACTAACCCTAAACCTAACCCTAAACCTAAACCCTAACTGTTAACCTTAACCCTAAGCGTTAACTCTCACGCTAACCTTTAATCCTAACCCTAATCCTAATCTTCAACCCTAAACCTAACACTTAATCCTAACCCTGTACCAAACGGTAACCCCTCATCTTAACCCTAACCGTAAACCTCAACCCTAAACCAAAGTGTAACCGTTAAATCTAAGAGTAACCTTTAACCCTAACCCTATTCCCTAACCCTAAGCCCTCACCCTAACACTAAACTTCATCCTTAACCCTAACCAGAATCCTAACCCTAAATCTAATTCTCAGACCTCTTCCTTTCTTAGAGTGTAGAAAGCCTGCAATCCTCCCATGCCATGCGTGAAAGGAGGCTCTACCACTGTGTCCTGCATGAAACCCACGGGGCCAAACCCAGAGTATGATAGAGTGGGTTCCCGGGTACAATCCCAGCCCACTAAACTCCCCCCGTCCGCCTAATGCAGACAGGGCCCGTGCGCTAAGCATAAACAATACCTTTAACAGATAACCCTAACCCTGAACATAACACCCAACCCTGTTCCTATTTCTCCCCTTAAAACGTAAACCTCACTGTGCGCCTAACTTTAACCTCTTATCCTAACGTTAATGCATAACACATTTCCTGAGAACAACCCCTATCCCATAATTCTAACCCTATCTCCTAGTCATCACTGTGACACCTAATCCCTAACCCTAATTCTAAACCGCTAACCCTAACCGTAACCCTACCTACAACCCTAACACTGACAGTAACCCTTACTTCTAACCCCAACGCTATGCCTAACAAAAACCCTAACCCTTGACCCTAACCCTTGATCCTAACCCCTAAGCCTTACCCTAACCCTTAACCCTAATCCTAATCCTAACCATTAAACCTAACCCTAGCTCTTAAAGCTAACCCTAAACCTTACCCTCACGACTAGACCTAACCCTGACACTAACCTAACACCTAACCCTAACCAGAACCCCTAAAGCTAACGCTGAACCCTATCCCTAACCTTAGCAGTAAACTTTAACCCTAAACCTAAGCCCAACCCGTAACCCTAATCCTATCCTTTTACCCTAAAACTAACCCCTAAACCTAACCCCTATACCTCACCCTAACTCTAACCCCAATCCTAATTCTAACCATACCCCTTCATAAAACACTAACTCCTAACCGCTAACCCTAACACTAACCAAAAACCCTAATCACTAATCCCTAACCCTAACGCTTAACCTTTACCCTGACAGTTAACCCTCACCCTAAATCTTAACACTGACCCTAACCTTAACCTTTAACTCTAATCCTAACCCTTAACCCTACAGTAAGGAAGACCCTTAATGCTAATGGGATCCCTTATCCCTAACCCTAACACTACAGCTAAAAATAACCCTAACCTTTGATCCTTAAACCTAACCCCTAACACTTACTTTAACCCCAAACCCTAACCCTAATCCTAAGCATTAAACCTAACCCTATCTCTTAACCCTAACGCTAGCCCTTACCCTAACGCCTAGATCTAACCCTAAATCTAACCTACCGCCTAATCCTAACCTTAAGCCCTAATGCTAACACTAACCCTGAACCCCAAACATACCCATAACCCTTAACACTAAAACTATCCTTGAACCTTAACCCTGACCCTAACCATTACCCGCACCCAAGCATTTAACCCTGACCCTAACCCTAATCCTTAAAGCTAACCCTAACACTAAACCCTAACCCTAAGCCCAACACTTAACCCTAATCCTATCCCTTAACCCTAACCATAACCCTAATGCTACCCCCTAAACGTAACCCTAACCGTGACCAGTAAACCTAACCCTAACCTCTTACACAAACCATAGCACATAACTCTAACCCTAAAACTAACCCTAACCCTAACCCTAACCCTAAACCCTAACTCTTAACCCTAAGCGTTAACTCTCACACTAACCTTTAATCCTAACCCTAATCCTAATCTTCAACCCTAAACCTAACACTTAATCCTAACCCTGTACCAAACCCTAATCCCTCATCTTAACCCTAACCGTAAACCTCAACCCCAAACCAAAGTGTAACCGTTAAACCTAAGAGTAACCTTTAACGTTAACCCTATTCCCTAACCCTAAGCCCTCACCCTAACACTAAACTTCATCCTTAACCCTAACCAGAATCTTAACCCTAAATCTAATTCTCAGACTTCTTGCTTTCTTAGAGTTCAGAAAGCCTGCAATGCTCCCATGCCATGCGTGAAAGGAGGCTCTACCACTGTGTCCTGCATGAAACCCACGGGCCCATACCCAGAGTATGATAGAGTGGGTTCCCGGGTACAATCCCAGCCCCCTAAACTCCCCCCGCCCGCCTAATGCAGACAGGGCCCGTGCGCTAAGCATAAACAATACCTTTAACAGATAACCCTAACCCTGAACATAACAACCAACCCTGTTCCTATTTCTCCCCTTAACACGTAAACCTCACCGTGCGCCTAACTTTAACCTCTTATCCTAACGTTAATGCATAACCCATTTCCTGAGAACAACCCCTATCCCATAATTCTAACCCTATCTCCTAGTCATCACTGTGACACCTAATCCCTAACCCTAATTCTAAACCGCTAACCCTAACCGTAACCCTACCTACAACCCTAACACTGACAGTAACCCTTACTTCTAACCCCAACGCTATGCCTAACAAAAACCCTAACCCTTGACCCTAACCCTTCACCCTAACCCCTAAGCCTTACCCTAACCCTTAACCCTAATCCTAATCCTAACCATTAAACCTAACCCTAGCTCTTAAAGCTAACCTTAAACTTTATCCTCACAACTAGACCTAACCCTGACACTAACCTAAACCTAACCCTAACCAGAAACCCTAAAGCTAAGCCTGAACCTTATCCCTAACCCTAGCAGTAAACTTTAACCCTAAACCTAAGCCCAACCCATAACCCCAATCCTATCCTTTTACCCTAAAACTAACCCCTAAATCTAACCCCTATACGTCACCCTAACTCTAACCCCAATCCTAATTCTAACCATACCCCTTCATAAAACACTAACTCCTAACTGCTAACCCTAAAACTAACCAAAAACCCTAATCACTAATACCTAACCCTAACGCTTAACCTTTACCCTAACCGTTAACCCTCACCCTAAATCTTAACACTGACCCTAACCTTAACCTTTAACTCTAAGCCTAACCCTTAACCCTTCAGTAAGGAAGACCCTTAATGCTAATGGGATCCCTTATCCCTAACCCTAACACTACAGCTAAAAATAACCCTAACCTTGGATCCTTAAACCTAACCCCTAACACTTACTTTAACCCCAAACCCTAACACTAATCCTAAGCATTAAACCTAACCCTATCTCTTAACCCTAACGCTAGCCCTTACCCTAACGCCTAGATCTAACCCTAAATCTAACCTACCGCCTAATCCTACCCTTAAGTCCTAATGCTAACACTAACCCTGAACCCTACACCTACCCGTAACCCTTAACACTAACCGTATTTGTGAACCTTAACCCTGACCCTAACCATTACCCGCACCCAAGCATTTAACCCTGACCCTAACCCTAATCCTTAATGCTAACCCTAACACTAAACCCTAACCCTAAGCCCAACACTTATCCCTAATCCTATCCCTTAACCCTAACCCTAACCCTAATGCTACCCCATAAACGTAACCCTAACCGTGACCAGTAAACCTAACCCTAACCTCTAACACAAACCATAGCACATAACTCTAACCCTAAAACTAACCCTAACCTTACCCTAACCCTAAACCCTAACACTTAACCTTAACCCTAAGCGTTAACTCTCACGCTAACCTTTAATCCTAACCCTAATCCTAATCTTCAACCCTAAACCAAACTCTTAACCCTAACCCTGTAAGAAACCCTAACCCCTCATCTTAACCCTAACCGTAAACCTCAACCCTTAACCAAAGTGTAACCGTTAAACCTAAGAGTAACATTTAACGCTAACCCTATTCCCTAACCCTAAGCCCTGACCCTAACACTAAACTTCATCTTTAACCCTAACCAGAATCCTAACCCTAAATCTAATTCTCAGACTTCTTGCTTTCTTAGAGTTTAGAAGGCCTGCAATCCTCCCATGCCATGCGTGAAAGGAGGCTCTACCACTGTGTCCTGCATGAAACCCACGGGCCCATACGCAGCGTATGATAGAGTGGGTTCCCGGGTACTTCCCAGCCCCCTAAACTCCCCCCGCCCGCCTAATGCAGACAGGGCCCGTGCGCTAAGCATAAACAATACCTTTCACAGATAACCCTAACCCTGAACATAACACCCAACCCTGTTCCTATTTCTCCCCTTAACACGTAAACCTCACCGTGCGCCTAAGTTTAACCTCTTATCCTAACGTTAATGCATAACCCATTTCCTGAGAACAACCCCTATCCCATAATTCTAACCCTATCTCCTAGTCATCACTGTGACACCAAATCCCTAACCCTAATACTAAACCGCTAACCCTAACCGTAACCCTACCTACAACCCTAACACTGACAGTAACCCTTACTTCTAACCCCAACGCTATGCCTAACAAAAACCCTAACCCTTGACCCTAACCCTTGACCCTAACCCCTAAGCCTTACTCTAACCCTTAACCCTAATCCTAATCCTAATCATTAAACCTAACCCTAGCTCTTAAAGCTAACCCTAAACCTTACCCTCACGACTAGACCTAACCCTGACACTAACCTAAACCTAACCCTAGCCAGAACCCCTAAAGCTAAGCCTGAACCCTATCCCTAACCCGAGCAGTAAACTTTAACCCTAAACCTAAGCCCAACCCGTAACCCTAATAATATCCTTTTACCCTAAAACTAACCCCTAAACCTAACCCCTATACCTCACCCTAACTCTAACCCCAATCGTAATTCTAACCATACCCCTTCATAAAACACTAACTCCTAACCACTAACCCTAACACTAACCAAAAACCCTAATCACTAATCCCTAACCCTAACGCTTAACCTTTACCCTAACCGTTAACCCTCACCCTAAATCTTAACACTGACCCTAACCTTAACCTTTAACTCTAAGCCTAACCCTTAACCCTACAGTAAGGAAGACCCTTAATGCTAATGGGATCCCTTATCCCTAACCCTAACACTACAGCTAAAAATAACCCTAACCTTGGATCTTTAAACCTAACCCCTAACACTTACTTTAACCCCAAACCCTAACCCTAATCCTAAGTATTAAACCTAACCCTATCTCTTAACCCTAAAGCTAGCCCTTACCCTAACGCCTAGATCTAACCCTAAATCTAACCTACCACCTAATCCTAACCTTAAGCCCTAATGCTAACACTAACCCTGAACCCTAAACCTACCCGTAACCCTTACCACTAACCCTATCCGTGAACCTTAACCCTGACCCTAACAATTACCCGCCCCCAAGCATTTAACCCTGACCCTAACCCTAATCCTTAATGCTAACCCTAACACTAAACCCTAACCCTAAGCCCAACACTTTTCCCTAAACCTATCCCTTAACCCTAACCCTAACCCTAATGCTACCCCCTAAACGTAACCCTAACCGTGACCAGTATACCTAAACCTAACCTCTAACACAAACCATAGCACATAACTCTAACCCTAAAACTAACCCTAACCCTAACCCTAAACCCTAACTCTTAACCTTAAACCTAAGCGTTAACTCTCACGCTAACCTTTAATCCTAACCCTAATCCTAATCTTCAACCCTAAACCTAACACTTAACCCTAACCCTGTACCAAACCCTAACCCTTCTTCTTAACCCTAACCGTAAACCTCAACCCTAAACGAAAGTGTAACCGTTAAACCTAAGAGTAACCTTTAACGCTAACCCTATTCCCTAACCTAAGCCCTCACCCTAACACCAAACTTCATCCTTAACCCTAACCATAATCCTAACCCTAAATCTAATTCTCAGACTTCTTGCTTTCTTAGAGTTTAGAAAGCCTGCAATCCTCCCATGCCATGCGTGAAAGGAGGCTCTACCACTGTGTCCTGCATGAAACCCACGGGCCCATACCCAGAGTAGGATAGAGTGGGTTCCCGGGTACAATCCCAGCCCCCTAAACCCCCCCCCGCCCGCCTAATGCAGACAGGGCCCGTGCGCTAAGTATAAACAATACCTTTAACAGATAACCCTAACCCTGAACATAACACCCAACCCTGTTCCTATTTCTCCCCTTAACACGTAAACCTCACCGTGCGCCTAACTTTAACCTCTTATCCTAACGTTAATGCATAAACCATTTCCTGAGAACAACCCCATCCCATAATTCTAACCCTATCTCCTACTCATCACTGTGACACCTAATCCCTAACCCTAATTCTAAACCGCTAACCCTAACCGTAACCCTACCTATAACACTAACACTGACAGTAACCCTTACTTATAACCCCAACGCTATGCCTAAAAAACCCTAACCCTTGACCCTAACCCTTCACCCTAACCCCTAAGACTTACCCTAACCCTTAACCCTAATCCTAATCCTAACCATTAAACCTAACCCTAGCTCTTAAAGCTAACCCTAAACCTTACCCTCACGACTAGACCTAACCCTGACACTAACCTAAACCTAACCCTAACCAGAACCCCTAAATCTAAGCCTGAACCTTATCCCTAACCCTAGCAGTAAACTTTAACCCTAAACCTAAGCCCAACCCGTAACCCTAATCCTATCCTTTTACCCTAAAACTAACCCCTAAACCTAACCCCTATACCTCACCCTAACTCTAACCCCAATCCTAATTCTAACCATACCCCTTCATAAAACACTAACTCCTAACCGCTAACCCTAACACTAACCAAAAACCCTAATCTCTAATCCCTAACCCTAACGCTTAACCTTTACCCTAACCGTTAACCCTCACCCTAAATCTTAACACTGACCCTAACCTTAACCTTTAACTCTAAGCCTAACCCTTAACCCTACAGTAAGGAAGACCCTTAATGCTAATGGGATCCCTTATCCCTAACCCTAACACTACAGCTAAAAATAACCCTAACCTTGGATCCTTAAAACTAACCCCTAACACTTACTTTAACCCAAAACCCTAACCCTAATCCTAAGCATTAAACCTAACCCTATCTCTTAACCCTAACGATAGCCCTTACCCTAACGCCTAGATCTAACCCTAAATCTAACCTACCGCCTAATCCTAACCTTAAGTCCTAATGCTAACACTAACCCTGAACCCTACACCTACCCGTAACCCTTAACACTAACCGTATTTGTGAACCTTAACCCTGACCCTAACCATTACCCGCACCCAAGCATTTAACCCTGACCCTAACCCTAATCCTTAATGCTATCCCTAACACTAAACCCTAACCCTAAGCCCAACACTTATCCCTAATCCTATCCCTTAACCCTAACCCTAACCCTAATGCTACCCCATAAACGTAACCCTAACCGTGACCAGTAAACCTAACCCTAACCTCTAACACAAACCATAGCACATAACTCTAACCCTAAAACTAACCCTAACCCTAACCCTAACCCTAAACCCTAACTCTTAACCTTAACCCTAAGCGTTAACTCTCAGGCTCACCTTTAATAATAACCCTAATCCTAATCTTCAACCCTAAACCTAACACTTAACCCTAACCCTGTACCAAACCCTAACCCCTCATCTTAACCCTAACCGTAAACCTCAACCCTAAACCAAAGTGTAACCGTTAAACTTAAGAGTAACCTTTAACCCTAACCCTATTCACTAAACCTAAACCCTCACCCTAACACTAAACTTCATCCTTAACCCTAACCATAATCCTAACCCTAAATCTAATTCTCAGACTTCTTGCTTTCTTAGAGTTTAGAAAGCCTGCAATCCTCCCATGCCATGCGTGAAAGGAGGCTCTACCACTGTGTCCTGCATGAAACCCACGGGCCCATACCCAGAGTATGATAGAGTGGGTTCCCGGGTACAATACCAGCCCCCTAAACTCCCCCCGCCCGCCTAATGCAGACAGGGCCCGTGCGCTAAGCATAAACAATACCTTTAACAGATAACCGTAACCCTGAACATAACACCCAACCCTGTTCCTATTTCTCCCCTTAACACGTAAACCTCACCGTGCGCCTAACATTAACCTCTTATCCTAACGTTAATGCATAACCCATTTCCTGAGAACAACCCCTATCTCATAATTCTAACCCTATCTCCTAGTCATCACTGTGACACCTAATCCCTACCCCTAATTCTAAACCGCTAACCCTAA
Source organism: Eulemur rufifrons (assembly GCF_041146395.1). Classification (NCBI taxonomy): domain Eukaryota; kingdom Metazoa; phylum Chordata; class Mammalia; order Primates; family Lemuridae; genus Eulemur; species Eulemur rufifrons. The sequence continues at coordinate 101,184 of NW_027182873.1, read as the reverse complement.
CCGTAACCCTACCTACAACCCTAACACTGACAGTAACCCTTACTTCTAACCCCAACGCTATGCCTAACAAAAACCCTAACCCTTGACCCTAACCCTTCACCCTAACCCCTAAGCCTTACCCTAACCCTTAACCCTAATCCTAATCCTAACCATTAAACCTAACCCTAGCTCTTAAAGCTAACCCTAAACCTTACCCTCACGACTAGACCTAACCCTGACACTAACCTGACACCTAACCCTAACCAGAACCCCTAAAGCTAACCCTGAACCCTATCCCTATCCCTAGCAGTAAACTATAACCCTAAACCTAAGCCCAACCCGTAACCCTAATCCTATCCTTTTACACTAAAACTAACCCCTAAACCTAACCCCTATACCTCACCCTAACTCTAACCCCAATCCTAAATCTAACCATACCCCTTCATAAAACACTAACTCCTAACCGCTAACCCTAACACTAACCAAGAACCCTAATCACTAATCCCTAACCCTAACGCTTAACCTTTACCCTAACCGTTAACCATCACCCTAAATCTTAACACTGACCCTAACCTTAACCTTTAACTCTAAGCCTAAACCTTAACCCTACAGGAAGGAAGACCCTTAATGCTAATGGGATCCCTTATCCCTAACCCTAACACTACAGCTAAAAATAACCCTAACCTTGGATCCTTAAACCTAACCCCTAACACTTACTTTAACCCCAAACCCTAACCCTAATCCTATCCATTAAACCTAACCCTATCTCTTAACCCTAACGCTAGCCCTTACCCTAACGCCTAGATCTAACCCTAAATCTAACCTACCGCCTAATCCTAACCTTAAGCCCTAATGCTAACACTAACCCTGAAACCTAAACGTACCCGTAACCCTTAATATTAACCCTATCCGTGAACCTAAACCCTGACCCTAACCATTACCCGCACCCAAGCATTTAACCCTGACCCTAACCCTAATCCTTAATGCTAACCTTAACACTAAACCCTAACCCTAAGCCCAACACTTAACCCTAATCCTATCCCTTAACCCTAACCCTAACCCTAACCCTAATGCTAACCCCTAAACGTAACCCTAACCGTGACCAGTAAACCTAACCCTAACCTCTAACACAAACCATAGCACATAACTCTAACCCTAAAACTAACCCTAACCCTAACCCTAACCCTAAACCCTAACTTTTAACCTTAACACTAAGCGTTAACTCTCACGCTAACCTTTAATCCTAACCCTAATCCTAAACTTCAACCCTAAACCTAACACTTAATCCTAACCCTGTACCAAACCCTAACCCCTCATCTTAACCCTAACCGTAAACCTCAACCCTAAACCAAAGTGTAACCGTTAAACCTAAGAGTAACCTTTAACCCTAACCCTATTCCCTAATCCTAAGCCCTCACCCTAACACTAAACTTCATCCTTAACCCTAACCAGAATCCTAACCCTAAATCTAATTCTCAGACTTCTTGCTTTCTTAGAGTTTAGAAAGCCTGCAATCCTCCCATGCCATGCGTGAAAGGAGGCTCTACCACTGTGTCCTGCATGAAACCCACGGGCCCATACCCAGAGTATGATAGAGTGGGTTCCCGGGTACAATCCCAGCCCCCTAAACTACCCCCGCCCACCTAATGCAGACAGGGCCCGTGCGCTAAGCATAAACAATACCTTTAACAGATAACCCTAACCCTGAACATAACACCCAACCCTGTTCCTATTTCTACCCTTAACACGTAAACTTCACCGTGCGCCTAACTTTAACCTCTTATCCTAACGTTAATGCATAACCCATTTCCTGAGAACAACCCCTATCCCATAATTCTAACCCTATCTCCTAGTCATCACTGGGACACCTAATCCCTAACCCTAATTCCACACCGCTAACCCTAACCGTAACCCTACCTACAACCCTAACACTGACAGTAACCCTTACTTCTAACCCCAACGCTATGCCTAACAAAAACCCTAACCCTTGACCCAGCCCTTCACCCTAACCCCTAAGCCTTACCCTAACCGTTAATCCTAATCCTAATCCTAACCATTAAACCTAACCCTAGCTCTTAAAGCTAACCCTAAACCTTACCCTCACGACTAGACCTAACCCTCACCCTAACCTAACACCTAACCCTAACCAGAAACCCTAAAGCTAACCCTGAACCCTATTCCTAACCCCAGCAGTAAACTTTAACCCTAAACCTAAGCCCAACCCGTAACCCTAATCCTATCCTTTTACCCTAAAACTAACCCCTAAACCTAACCCCTATACCTCACCCTAACTCTAACCCCAATCCTAATTCTAACCATACCCCTTCATAAAACACTAACTCCTAACCGCTAACCCTAACACTAACCAAAATCCCTAATCACTTATCCCTAACCCTAACGCTTAACCTTTACCCTAACCGTTAACCGTCACCCTAAATCTTAACACTGACCCTAACCTTAACCTTTAACTCTAAGCCTAACCATTAACCCTACAGTATGGAAGACCCTTAATGCTAATGGGATCCCTTATCCCTAACCCTAACACTACAGCTAAAAGTAACCCTAACCTTGGATCCTTAAACCTAACCCCTAACCCTTACTTTAACCCCAAAGCCTTACCCTACTCCTAAGCAATAAACCTAACCCTATCTCTTAACCCTAACGCTAGCCCTTACCCTAACACCTAGATCTAACCCTAAATCTAACCTACCGCCTAATCCTAACCTTAAGCCCTAATGCTAACACTAACCCTGAACCCTAAACCTACCCGTAACCCTTAACACTAACCCTATCCGTGAACCTTAACCCTGACCCTAACCATTACCCGCACCCAAACATTTAACCCTGACCCTAGCCCTAATACTTAATGCTAACCCTAACACTAAACCCTAACCCTAAGCCCAACACTTATCCCTAACCCTATCCCTTAACCCTAACCCTAACCCTAATGCTACCCCCTAAACGTAACCCTAACCGTGACCAGTAAACCTAACCCTAACCTCTAACACAAACCATAGCACATAACTCTAACCCTAAAACTAACCCTAACCCTAACCCTAACCCTAAACCGTAACACTTAACCTTAACCCTAAGCGTTAACCCTCACGCTAACCTTTAATCCTAACCCTAATCCTAATCTTCAACCCTAAACCTAACACTTAACCCTAACCCTGTACCAAACCCTAACCCCTCATCTTAACCCTAAACGTAAACCTCAACCCTAAACCAAAGTGTAGCCGTTAAACCTAAGAGTAACCTTTAACCCTAACCCTAATCCCTAACCCTAAGCCCTCACCCTAACACTAAACTTCATCCTTAACCCTAACCATAATCCTAACCCTAAATCTAATTCTCAGACTTCTTGCTTTCTTAGAGTTTAGAAAGCCTGCAATCCTCCCATGCCATGCGTGAAAGGAGGCTCTACCACTGTGTCCTGCATGAAACCCACGGGCCCATACCCAGAGTATGATAGAGTGGGTTCCCGGGTACAATCCCAGCCCCCTAAACTCCCCCCGCCCGCATAATGCAGACAGGGCCCGTGCGCTAAGCATAAACAATACCTTTAACAGATAACCCTAACCCTGAACATAACACCCAACCCTGTTCCTATTTCTCCCCTTAACACGTAAACCTCACCGTGCGCCTAACATTAACCTCTTGTCCTAACGTTAATGCATAACCCATTTCCTGAGAACAACCCCTATCTCATAATTCTAACCCTATCTCCTAGTCATCACTGTGACACCTAATCCCTAACCCTAATTCTAAACCGCTAACCCTAACCGTAACCCTACCTACAACCCTAACACTGACAGTAACCCTTACTTCTAACCCCAACGCTATGCCTAACAAAAACCCTAACCCTTGACCCTAACCCTTCACCCTAACCCCTAAGCCTTACCCTAACCCTTAACCCTAATCCTAATCCTAACCATTAAACCTAACCCTAGCTCTTAAAGCTAACCCTAAACCTTACCCTCACGACTAGACCTAACCCTGACACTAACCTAACACCTAACCCTAACCAGAACCCCTAAAGCTAACCCTGAACCCTATCCCTATCCCTAGCAGTAAACTTTAACCCTAAACCTAAGCCCAACCCGTAACCCTAATCCTATCCTTTTACACTAAAACTAACCCCTAAACCTAACCCCTATACCTCACCCTAACTCTAACCCCAATCCTAAATCTAACCATACCCCTTCATAAAACACTAACTCCTAACCGCTAACCCTAACACTAACCAAAAACCCTAATCACTAATCCCTAACCCTAATGCTTAACCTTTACCCTAACCGTTAACCATCACCCTAAATCTTAACCCTGACCCTAACCTTAACCTTTAACTCTAAGCCTAACCCTTAACCCTACAGGAAGGAAGACCCTTAATGCTAATGGGATCCCTTATCCCTAACCCTAACACTACAGCTAAAAATAACCCTAACCTTGGATCCTTAAACCTAACCCCTAACACTTACTTTAACCCCAAACCCTAACCCTAATCCTAAGCATTAAACCTAACCCTATCTCTTAACCCTAACGCTAGCCCTTACCCTAACGCCTAGATCTAACCCTAAATCTAACCTACCGCCTAATGCTAACAGTAACCCTGAACCCTAAACCTACCCGTAACCCTTAACAGTAACCCTATCCGTAAACCTAAACCCTGACCCTAACCATTACCCGCACCCAAGCATTTAACCCTGACCCTATCTCTAATCCTTAATGCTAACCTTAACACTAAACCCTAACCCTAAGCCCAACAGTTAACCCTAATCCTATCCCTTAACCCTAACCCTAGCCCTAACCCTAATGCTAACCCCTAAACATAACCCTAACCATGACCAGTAAACCTAACCCTAACCTCTAACACAAACCATAGCACATAACTCTAACCCTAAAACTAACCCTAACCCTAACCCTAAACCACAACTCTTAACCTTAATCCAAGCGTTAACTCTCATGCTAAACTTTAATCCTAACCCTAATCCTAATCTTCAACCCTAAACCTAACACTTAACCCTAACCCTGTACCAAACCCTAACACCTCATCTTAACCCTAACCGTAAACCTCAAACCTAAACCAAAGTGTAACCGTTAAACCTAAGAGTAACCTTTAACCCTAACCCTATTCCCTAACCCTAAGCCCTCACCCTAACACTAAACTTCATCCTTAACCCTAACCAGAATCCTAACCCTAAATCTAACTCTCAGACTTCTTGCTTTCTTAGAGTTTAGAAAGCCTGCAATCCTCCCATGCCATGCGTGAAAGGAGGCTCTACCACTGTGTCCTGCATGAAACCCACGGGCCCATACCCAGAGTATGATAGAGTGGGTTCCCGGGTACAATCCCAGCCCCTTAAACTCCCCCCGCCCGCCTACTGCAGACAGGGCCCGTGCGCTAAGCATAAACAATACCTTTAACAGATTACCCTAACCCTGAACATAACACCCAAACCTGTTCCTATTTCTCCCCATAACACGTAAACCTCACCGTGCGCCTAACTTTAACCTCTTATCCTATCGTTAATGCATAACCCATTTCCTGAGAACAACCCCTATCCCATAATTCTAACCCTATCTCCTAGTCATCACTGTGACACCTAATCCCTAACCCTAATTCTAAACCGCTAACCCTAACCGGAACCCTACCTACAACCCTAACACTGACAGTAACCCTTACTTCTAACCCCAACGCTATGCCTAACAAAAACCCTAACCCTTGACCCTAACCCTTCACCCTAACCCCTAAACCTTACCCTAACCCTTAACCCTAATCCTAATCCTAACCATTAAACCTAACCCTAGATCTTAAAGCTAACCCTAAACCTTACCCTCACGACTAGACCTAACCCTGACACTAACCTAACACCTAACCCTAACCAGAACCCCTAAAGCTAACCCTGAACCCTATCCCTAACCCTAGCAGTAAACTTTAACCCTAAACCTAGCCCAACCCGTAACACTAATCCTATCCTTTTACACTAAAACTAACCCCTAAACCTAACCCCTATACCTCACCCTAACTCTAACCCCAATCCTAATTCTAACCATACCCCTTCATAAAACACTAACTCCTAACCGCTAACCCTAACACTAACCAAAAACCCTAATCACTAATCCCTAACCCTAACGCTTAACCTTTACCCTAACCGTTAACCCTCACCCTAAATCTTAACACTGACCCTAACCTTAACCTTTAACTCTAAGCCTAACCCCTAACCCTACAGTAAGGAAGACCCTTAATGCTAATGGGATCCCTTATCCCTAACCCTAACACTACAGCTAAAAATAACCCTAACCTTGGATCCTTAAACCTAACCCCTAACACTTACTTTAACCCCAAAGCCTAACCCTAATCCTAAGCATTAAACCTAACCCTATCTCTTAACCCTAACGCTAGCCCTTACCCTAACGCCTAGATCTAACCCTAAATCTAACCTACCGCGTAATCCTAACCTTAAGCCCTAATGCTAACACTAACCCTGAACCCTAAACCTACCCGTAACCCTTAACACTAACCCTATCCGTGAACCTAAATCCTGACCCTAACCATTACCCGCACCCAAGCATTTAACCCTGACCGTAACCCTAATCCTTAATGCTAACCTTAACGCTAAACCCAACCCTAAGCCCAACACTTAACCCTAATCCTAACCCTTAACCCTAACCCTAACCCTAATGCTAACCCCTAAACGTAACCCTAACCGTGACCAGTAAACCTAACCCTAACCTCTAACACAAACCATAGCACATAACTCTAACCCTAAAACTAACCCTAACCCTAACGCTAACCCCTAACTCTTAACCTTAACACTAAGCGTTAACTCTCACGCTAACCTTTAATCCTAACCCTATGCCTAATCTTAAACCCTAAACCTAACACTTAACCCTAACCCTGTACCAAACCCTAACCCCTCATCTTAACCCTTACCGTAAACCTCAACCCTAAACCAAAGTGTAACCGTTAAACCTAAGAGTAACCTTTAACCCTAACCCTAATCCCTAACCCTAAGCCCTCACCCTAACACTAAACTTCATCCTTAACCCTAACGAGAATCCTAACCCTAAATCTAATTCTCAGACTTCTTGCTTTCTTAGAGTTTAGAAAGCCTGTAATCCTCCCATGCCATGCGTGAAAGGAGGCTCTACCACTGTGTCCTGCATGAAACCCACGGGCCCATACCCAGAGTATGATAGAGTGGGTTCCCGGGTAAAATCCCAGCCCCCTAAACTCCCCCCGCCCGCCTAATGCAGACAGGGCCCATGCGCTAAGCATAAACAATACCTTTAACAGATAACCCTAACCCTGAACATAACACCCAACCCTGTTCCTATTTCTCCCCTTAACACGTAAATCTCACCGCGCGCCTAACTTTAACCTCTTCTCCTAACGTTAATGCATAACCCATTTCCTGAGAACAACCCCTATCCCATAATTCTAACCCTATCTCCTAGTCATCACTGTGACACCTAATCCCTAACCCTAATTCTAAACCGCTAACCCTAACCGTAACCCTACCTACAACCCTAACACTGACAGTAACCCTTACTTCTAACCCCAACGCTATGCCTAACAAAAACCCTAAGCCTTGACCCTAACCCTTCACCCTAACCCCTAAGCCTTACCCTAACCCTTAACCCTAATCCTAATCCTAACCATTAAACCTAACCCTAGCTCTTAAAGCTATCCCTAAACCTTACCCTCACGACTATACCTAACCCTGACACTAACCTAACACCTAACCCTAACCAGAACCCCTAAAGCTAACCCTGAACCCTTTCCCTAACCCTAGCAGTAAACTTTAACCCTAAACCTAAGCCCAACCCGTAACCCTAATCCTATCCTTTTACTCTAAATCTAACCCCTAAACCTAACCCCTATACCTCACCCTATGTCTAACCCCAATCCTAATTCTAACCATACCCCTTCATAAAACACTAACTCCTAACCGCTAACCCTAACACTAACCAAAATCCCTAAACACTAATCCCTACCCCTAATGCTTAACCTTTACCCTGACCATTAACCCTCACCCTAAATCTTAACACTGACCCTAAACTTAACCTTTAACTCTAAGCCTAACCCTTAACCCTACAGTAAGGAAGACCCTTAATGCTAATGGGATCCCTTATCCCTAACCCTAACACTACAGCTAAAAATAACCCTAACCTTTGATCCTTAAACCTAACCCCTAACACTTACTTTAACCCCAAACCCTAACCCTAATCCTAAGCATTAAACCTAACCCTATCTCTTAACCCTAACGCTAGCCCTTACCCTAACGCCTAGATCTAATCCTAAATCTAACCTACCGCCTAATCCTAACCTTAAGCCCTAATGCTAACACTAACCCTGAACCCTAAACGTACGCGTAACACTTAACACTAACCCTATCCGTGAACCTTAACCCTGCCCCTAACCATTACCCGCACCCAAGCATTTAACCCTGACCCTAACACTAATCCTTAATGCTATCCCTAACACTAAACCCTAACCCTAAGCCCAACACTTAACCCTAATCCTATCCCTAAACCCTAACCCTAACCCTAATGCTAACCCCTAAACGTAACCCTAACCGTGACCAGTAAACCTAACCCTAAACTCTAACACAAACCATAGCACATAACTCTAACCCTAAAACTAACCCTAACCCTAACCCTAACCCCTAACCCCTAACTCTTAACCTTAACCCTAAGCGTTAACTCTCACGCTAACCTATAATCCTAACCCTAATCCTAATCTTCAACCCTAAACCTAACACTTAACCCTAACCCTGTACCAAACCCTAACCCCTCATCTTAACCCTAACCGTAAACCTCAACCCTAAACCAAAGTATAACCGTTAAACCTAAGAGTAACCTTTAACCCTAACCCTAATCCCTAACCCTAAGCCCTCACCCTAACACTAAACTTCATCCTTAACCCTAACCAGAATCCTAACCCTAAATCTAATTCTCAGACTTCTTGCTTTCTTAGAGTTTAGAAAGCCTGCAATCCTCCCATGCCATGCGTGAAAGGAGACTCTACTACTGTGTCCTGCATGAAACCCACCGGCCGATACACAGAGTATGATAGAGTGGGTTCCCGGGTACAATCCCAGCCCCCTAAACTCCCCCCGCCCGCCTACTGCAGACAGGGCCCGTGCGCTAAGCATAAACAATACCTTTAACAGATAACCCTAACCCTGAACATAACACCCAACCCTGTTCCTATTTCTCCCCTTAACACGTAAACCTCACCGTGCGCCTAACTTTAACCTCTTATCCTAACGTTAATGCATAACCCATTTCCTGAGAACAACCCCTATCCCATAATTCTAACCCTATCTCCCAGTCATCACTGTGACACCTAATCCTTAACCCTAATTCTAAACCGCTAACCCTAACCGTAACCCTACCTACAACCCTAACACTGACAGTAACCCTTACTTCTAACCCCAACGCTATGCCTAACAAACACCCTAACACTTGACCCTAACCCTTCACCCTAACCCCTAAGCCTTACCCTAACCCTTAAACCTAATCCTAATCCTAACCATTAAACCTAATCCTAGCTCTTAAAGCTAACCCTAAACCTTACCCTCACGACTAGACCTAACCCTGACAGTAACCTAACACCTAACCCTAACCAGAACCCATAAAGCTAACCCTGAACCCTATCCCTAACCCCAGCAGTAAACTTTAACCCTAAACCTAAGCCCAACCCGTAACCCTAATCCTATCCTTTTACCCTAAAACTAACCCCTAAACCTAACCCCTATACCTCACCCTAACTCTAACCCCAATCCTAATTCTAACCATACCCCTTCATAAAACACTAACTCCTGACCGCTAACCCTAACACTAACCAAAAACCCTAATCACTAATCCCTAACCCTAACGCTTAACCTTTACCCTAACCGTTATCCCTCACCCTAAATCTTAACACTGACCCTAACCTTAAACTTTAACTCTAAGCCTAACCCTTAACCCTACAGTAAGGAAGACCCTTAATGCTAGTGGGATCCCTTACCCCTAACCCTAACACTACAGCTAAAAATAACCCTAACCTTGGATCCTTAAACCTAACCCCTAACACTTACTTTAACCCCAAACCCTAACCCTAATCCTAAGCATTAAACCTAACCCTATCTCTTAACCCTAACGCTAGCCCTTACCCTAACGCCTAGATCTAACCCTAAATCTAATGTACCGCCTAATCCTAACCTTAAGCCCTAATGCTAACACTAACCCTGAACCCTAAACCTACCCGTAACCCTTAACAGTAACCCTATCCGTGAACCTAAACCCTGACCCTAACTATTACCCGCACCCAAGCCTTTAACCCTGACCCTAACCCTAATCCTTAATGCTAACCTTAACACTAAACCCTAAACCTAAGCCCAACACTTAACCCTAATCCTATCCCTTAACCCTAACCCTAACCCTAATGATAACCCCTAAACGTAACCCTAACCATGACCAGTAAACCTAACCCTAACTTCTAACACAAACCATAGCACATAACTCTAACCCTAAAACTAACCCTAACCCTAACTCTAAACCCTAACCCTTAACCTTAACGCTAAGCGTTAACTCTCACGCTAACCTTTAATCCTAACCCTAATCCTAATCTTCAACCCTAAACCTAACACTTAACCCTAACCCTGTACCAAACCCTAACCCCTCATCTTAACCCTAACGGTAAACCTCAAACCTAAACCAAAGTGTAACCGTTAAACCTAAGAGTAACCTTTAACCCTACCCCTATTCCCTAACCCTAAGACCTGACCCTAACACTAAACTTCATCCTTAACCCTAACCAGAATCCTAACCCTAAATCTAATTCTCAGACTTCTTACTTTCTTAGAGTTTAGAAAGCCTGCAATCCTCCCATGCCTTGTGTGAAAGGAGGCTCTACCACTGTGTCCTGCATGAAACCCACGGGCCCATACCCAGAGTATGATAGAGTGGGTTCCCGGGTACAATCCCAGCCCCCTAAACTCCCCCCGCCCGCCTAATGCAGACAGGGCCCGTGCGCTAAGCATAAACAATACCTTTAACAGATAACCCTAACCCTGAACATAACACCCAACCCTGTTCCTATTTCTCCCCTTAACACGTAAACCTCACCGTGCGCCTAACTTTAACCTCTTATCCTAACGTTAATGCATAACCCATTTCCTGAGAACAACCCCATCCCATAATTCTAACCCTATCTCCTAGTCATCACTGTGACACCTAATCCCTAACCCTAATTCTAAACCGCTAACCCTAACGGTAACCCTACCTACAACCCTAACACTGACAGTAACGCTTACATCTAACCCCAACGCTATGCCTAACAAAAACCCTAACCCTTGACCCTAACCCTTCACCCTAACCCCTAAGCCTTACCCTAACCCTTAACCCTAATCCTAATCCTTACCATTAAACCTAACCCTAGCTCTTAAAGCTAACCCTAAACCTTACCCTCACGACTAGACCTAACCCTGACACTAACCTAACACCTAACCCTAACCAGAACCCCTAAAGATAACCCTGAACCCTATCCTTAACCCTAGCAGTTAACTTTAAACCTAAACCTACGTCCAACCCGTAACCCTAATCCTATCCTTTTACCCTAAAACTAACCCCTAAACCTAACCCCTATAACTCACCCTAACTCTAACCCCAATCCTAATTCTAACCATACCCCTTCATAAAACACTAACTCCTAGCCGCTAACCCTAACACTAACAAAAAACCCTAATCACTAATCCCTAACCCTAACGCTTAACTTTTACCCTAACCGTTAACCCTCACCCTAAATCTTAACACTGACCCTAACCTTAACCTTTAACTCTAAGCCTAACCCTTAACCCTACAGTAAGGAAGACCCTTAATGCTAATGGGATCCCTTATCCCTTACCCTAACACTACAGCTAAAAATAACCCTAACCTTGGATCCTTAAACCTAACCCCTAACACTTATTTTAACCCCAAACCCTAACCCTAATCCTAAGCATTAAACCTAACGCTATCTCTTAACCCTAACGCTAGCCCTTACCCTAACGCCTAGATCTAACCCTAAATCTAACCTTCTGCCTAATCCTAACCTTAAGCACTAATGCTAACACTAACCCTGAACCCTAAACCTACCCTTAACCCTTAACACTAACCCTATCCGTGAACCTTAACCCTCACCCTAACCTTTACCCGCACCCAAGCATTTAACCCTGATTCTAACCCTAATCCTTAATGATAAACCTAACACTAAACCCTAACCCTAAGCCCAACACTTAACCGTAATCCTATCCCTTAACCCTAACCCTAACCCTAATACTACCCCCTAAACGTAACCCTAACCGTGACCAGTAAACCTAAACCTAAACTCTAACACAAACCATAGCACATAACTCTAACCCTAAAACTAACCCTAACCCTAACCCTAACGCTAACCCTCAACCCTAACTCTTAACCTTAACCCTAATCGTTAAATCTCACGCTAACCTTTAATCCTAACCCTAATCCTAATCTTCAACCCTAAACCTAACACTTAACCCTAACCCTGTACCAAACCCTAACCCCTCATCTTAACCCTAACCGTAAACCTCAACCCTAAACCAAAGTGTAACCGTTAAACCTAAGAGTAACCTTTAACCCTAACCCTAATCCCTAACCCTAAGCCCTCACCCTAACACTAAACTTCATCCTTAACCCTAACCAGAATCCTAACCCTAAATCTAATTCTCAGACTTCTTGCTTTCTTAGAGTTTAGAAAGCCTGCAATCCTCCCATGCCATGCGTGAAAGGAGGCTCTACCACTGTGTCCTGCATGAAACCCACGGGCCGATACCCAGAGTATGATAGAGTGGGTTCCCGGGTACAATCCCAGCCCCCTAAACTCCCCCCGCCCGCCTAATGCAGACAGGGCCCGTGCGCTAAGCATAAACAATACCTTTAACAGATAACCCTAACCCTGAACATAACACCCAACCCTGTTCCTATTTCTCCCCTTAACACGGAAACCTCACCGTGCGCCTAACTTTAACCTCTTATCCTAACGTTAATGCATAATCCATTTCCTGAGAACAACCCCTATCCCATAATTCTAACCCTATCCTCTAGTCACCACTGTGACACCTAATCCCTAACCCTAATTCTAAACCGCTAACCCTAACCGTAACCCTACCTACAACCCTAACACTGACAGTAAACCTTACTTCTAACCCCAACGCTATGCCTAACAAAAACCCTAACCCTTGACCCTAACCTTTCACCCTAACCCCTAAGCCTTACCCTAACCCTTAACCCTAATCCTAATCCTAACCATTAAACCTAACCCTAGCTCTTAAAGCTAACCCTAAACCTTACTCTCCCGACTAGACCTGACCCTGACACTAACCTAACACCTAACCCTAACCAAAACACCTAAAGCTAACCCTGAACCCTATCCCTAACCCTAGCAATAAACTTTAACCCTAAACCTAAGCCCAACCCGTAATCCTAATCCTATCCTTTTACCCTAAAACTAACCCCTAAACCTAACCCTTATACCTCACACTAACTCTAACCCCAATCCTAATTCTAACCATAACCCTTCATAAAACACTAACTCCTAACCGCTAACCCTAACACTAACCAAAAACCCTAATCACTAATCCCTAACCCTAACACTTAACCTTTACCCTGACCGTTAACCCTCACCCTATATCTTAACACTGACCCTAACTTTAACCTTTAACTCTAAGCCTAACCCTTAACCCTACAGTAAGGAAGACCCTTAATGCTAATGGGATCCCTTATCCCTAACCCTAACACTACAGCTAAAAATAACCCTAACCTTGGATCCTTAAACCTAACCCCTAACACTTACTTTAACCCCAAACCCTAACCCTAATCCTAAGCATTAAACCTAACCCTATCTCTTAACCCTAATGCTAGCCCTTACCCTAACGACTAGATCTAACCCTAAATCTAACCTACCGCCTAATCCTAACTTTAAGCCCTAATGCTAACACTAACCCTGAACCATAAACCTACCCGTAACCCTTAACACTAACCCTATCCGTGAACCTTAACCCTGACCCTAACCATTACCCGAACTCAAGCATTTAACCCTGACCCTAACCCTAATCCTTAATGCTAACCTTAACACTAAAACCTAACCCTAAGCCCAACACTTAACCCTAATCCTATCCCTTAACCCTAACCCTAACCCTAACCATGATGCTAACCCCTAAACGTAACCCTAACCGTGACCAGTAAACCTAAACCTAACCTCTAACACAAACCATACCACATAACTCTAACCCTAAAACTAACCCTAACCCTAACCCTAACCCTAAACCCTAACTCTTAACCTTAACCCTAAGCGTTAACTCTCACGCTAACCTTTAATCCTAACCCTAATCCTAATCTTCAACCCTAAACCTAACACTTAACCCTAACCCTGTACCAAACCCTAAACCCTCATCTTAACCCTAACCGTAAACCTCAACCCTAAACCAAAGTGTAACCGTTAAACCTAAGAGTAACCTTTAACCCTAACCCTAATCCCTAACCCTAAGCCCTCACCCTAACACTAAACTTCATCCTTAACCCTAACCAGAATCCTAACCCTAAATCTAGTTCTCAGACTTCTTGCTTTCTTAGAGTTTAGAAAGCCTGCACTCCTCCCATGCCATGCGTGAAAGGAGGCTCTACCACTGTGTCCTGCATGAAACCCACGGGCCCATACCCAGAGTATGATAGAGTGGGTTCCAGGGAACAATCCCAGCCCCCTAAACTCCCCCCGGCCGCCTAATGCAGACAGGGCCCGTGCGCTAACCATAAACAATACCTTTAACAGATAACCCTAACCCTGAACATAACACCCAACCCTGTTCCTATTTCTCCCCTTAACACGTAAACCTCACCGTGCGCCTAACTTTAACCTCTTATCCTAACGTTAATGCATAACCCATTTCCTGAGAACAACCCCTATCCCATAATTCTAACCCTATCTCCTAGTCATCACTGTGACACCTAATCCCTAACCCTAATTCTAAACCGCTAACCCTAACCGTAACCCTACCTACAACCCTAACACTGACAGTAACCCTTACTTCCAAACCCAACGCTATGCCTAACAAAAACCCTAAACCTTCACCCTAACCCCTAAGCCTTATCCTAACCCTTAACCCTAATCCTAATCCTAACCATTAAAACTAACCCTAGCTCTTAAAGCTAACCCTAAACCTTACCCTCACGACTAGACCTAACCCTGACACTAACCTAACACCTAACCCTAACCAGAACCCCTAAAGCTAACCTTGAACCCTATCCCTAACCCTAGCTGTAAACTTTAACCCTAAACCTAAGCCCAACCCGTAACCCTAATCCTATCCTTTTACCCTAAAACTAACCCCTAAACCTAACCCCTATACCTCACCCTAACTCTAACCCCAATCCTCATTCTAACCATACCCCTTCATAAAACACTAACTCCTAACCGCTAACCCTAACACTAACCAAAAACCCTAATCACTAATCCCTAACCCTAACGCTTAACCTTTACCCTAACCGTTAACCCTCACCCTAAATCTTAACACTGACCCTAACCTTAACCTTTAACTCTAAGCCTAACCCTTAACCCTACAGTAAGGAAGACCCTTAATGCTAATGGGATCCCTTATCCCTAACCCTAACACTACAGCTAAAAATAACCCTAATCTTGGTTCCTTAAACCTAATCGCTAACACTTACTTTAACCCCAAACCCTAACCCTAATGCTAAGCATTAAACCTAACCCTATCTCTGAACCCTAACGCTAGCCCTTACCCTAACGCCTAGATCTAACCCTAAATCGAACCTACCGCCTAATCCTAACCTTAAGCCCTAATGCTAACTCTAACCCTGAACCCTAAACCTACCCGTAACCCTTAACACTAACCCTATCCGTGAACCTTAACCCTGACCCTAACCATTACCCGCACCCAAGCATTTAACCCTGACCGTAACCCTAATCCTTAAGGCTAACATTAACACTAACCCCTAACCCTAAGCCCAACACTTATCCCTAATCCTATCCCTTAACCCTAACCCTAACCCTAATGCTACCCCCTAAACGTAACCCTCACCGTGACCAGTAAACCTAACCCTAACCTCTAACACAAACCATAGCACGTAACTCTAACCCTAAAACTAACCCTAACACTAACCCTAACCCTAATCCCTAACTCTTAACCTTAACCCTAAGCGTTAACTCTCACGCTAACCTTTAATTCTAACCCTAATCCTAATCTTCAACCCTAAACCTAACACTTAACCCTAACCCTGTACCAAACCCTAACCCCTCATCTTAACCCTAACCGTAAACCTCAACCCTAAACCAAAGTGTAACCGTTAAACCTAAGAGTAACCTTTAACCCTAACCCTAATCCCTAACCCTAAGCCCTCACCCTAACACTAAACTTCATCCTTAACCCTAACCAGAATCCTAACCCTAAATCTAATTCTCTGACTTCTTGCTTTCTTAGAGTTTAGAAAGCCTGCAATCCTCCCATGCCATGCGTGAAAGGAGGCTCTACCACTGTGTCCTGCATGAAACCCACGGGCCCATACCCAGAGTATGATAGAGTGGGTTCCCGGGTACAATCCCAGCCCCCTAAACTCCCCCCGCCCGGCTAATGCAGACAGGGCCCGTGCGCTAAGCATAAACAATACCTTTAACAGATAACCCTAACCCTGAACATAACACCCAACCCTGTTCCTATTTCTCCCCTTAACACGTAAACCTCACCGTGCGCCTAACTTTAACCTCTTATACTAACGTTAATGCATAACCCATTTCCTGAGAACAACCCCTATCCCATAATTCTAACCCTATCTCCTAGTCATCACTGTGACACCTAATCCCTAACCCTAATTCTAAACCGCTAACCCTAACCGTAACCCTACCTACAACCCTAACACTGACAGTAACCCTTACTTCTAACCCCAACGCTATGCCTAACAAAAACCCTAACCCTTGACCCTAACCCTTCACCCTAACCCCTAAGCCTTACCCTAACCCTTAACCCTAATCCTAATCCTAACCATTAAACCTAACCCTAGCTCTTAAAGCTAACCCTAAACCTTACCCTCACGACTAGACCTAACCCTGACACTAACCTAACACCTAACCCTAACCAGAACCCCTAAAGCTAACCCTGAACCCTATCCCTAACCCTAGCAGTAAACTTTAACCCTAAACCTAAGCCCAACCCGTAAGCCTAATCCTATCCTTTTACCCTAAACCTAACCCCTATACCTCACCCTAACTCTAACCCCAATCCTAATTCTAACCATACCCCTTCATAAAACACTAACTCCTAACCGCTAACCCTAACACTAACCAAAAACCCTAATCACTAATCCAAACCCTAACGCTTAACCTTTACCCTAACTGTTAACCCTCACTCTAAATCTCAACACTGACCCTAACCTTAACCTTTTACTTTAAGCCTAACCCTTAATCCTACAGTAAGGAAGACCCTTAATGCTAATGGGATCCCTTATCCCTAACCCTAACACTACAGCTAAAAATAACCCTAACCTTTGATCCTGAAACCTAACCCCTAACACTTACTTTAACCCCAAACCCTAACCCTAATCCTAAGCATTAAACCTAACCCTATCTCTTAACCCTAACGCTAGCCCTTACCCTAACGCCTAGATCTAACGCTAAGTCTAACCTACCGCCTAATCCTAACCTTAAGCCCTAAGGCTAACTCTAACCCTGAACCCTAAACCTACCCGAAACCCTTAACACTAACCCTATCCGTGAACCTTAACCCTGACCCTAACTATTACCCTCACCCAAGCATTTAACCCTGACCCTAACCCTAATCCTTAATGCTAACCCTAACACTAAACCCTAACCCTAAGCCCAACACTTATCCCTAATCCTATCCCTTAACCCTAACCTTAACCCTAATGCTACCCCCTACACGTAACCCTCACCGTGACCAGTAAACGTAAACCTAACCTCTAACACAAAGCGTAGCTCGTAACTCTAACCCTAAATCTAACCCTAACCCTAACCCTAACCCTAAACCCTAACTCTTAACCTTAACCCTAAGCGTTAACTCTCACGCTAACCTTTAATCCTAACCCTAATCCTAATCTTCAACCCTAAACCTAACACTTAACCCTAACCCTGTACCAAACCCTAACCCCTCATCTTAAACCTAACGGTGAACCTCAACCCTATACCAAAGTGTAACCATTAAAACTAAGACTAACCTTTAACCCTAACCCTAATCCCTAACCCTAAGCCCTCACCCTAATACTAAACTTCATCCTTAACCCTAACCATAATCCTAACCCTAAATCTAATTCTCAGACTTCTTGCTTTCTTAGAGTTTAGAAAGCCTGCAATCGTCCCATGCCATGCGTGAAAGGAGGCTCTACCTCTGCGTCCTGCATGAAACCCACGGGCTCATACACAGAGTATGATAGAGTGGGTTCCCGGGTACAATCCCAGTCCCCTAAACTCCCCCCGCCCGCCCAATGCAGACAGGGCCCGTGCGCTAAGCATAAACAATACCTTTAACAGATAACCCTAACCCTGAACATAACACCCAACCCTGTTCCTATTTCTCCCCTTAACACGTAAACCTCACCGTGCGCCTAGCTTTAACATCTTATCCTAACGTTAATGCATAACCCATTTCCTGAGAACAACCCCTATCCCATAATTCTAACCCTATCTCCTAGTCATCACTGTGACACCTAATCCCTAACCCTAATTCTAAACCGCTAACCCTAACCGTAACCCTACCTACAACCCTAACACTGACAGTAACCCTTACTTCTAACCCCAACGCTATGCCTAACAAAAACCCTAAACCTTAACCCTCACCCCTAAGCCTTACCCTAACCCTTAACCCTAATCCTAATCCTAACCATTAAACCTAACCCTAGCTCTTAAAGCTAACCCTAAACCTTAACCTCACGACTAGACCTAACGCTGACACTAACATAACACCTAACCCTAACCAGAACCCCTAAAGTTAACCCTGAACCCTATCCCTAACCCTAGCAGTAAACTTTAACCCTAAACCTAAGCCCAACCCGTAACCCTAATCCTATCCTTTTACCCTAAAACTAACCCCTAAACCTAACCCCTATACCTCACCCTAACTCTAACCCCAATCCTAATTCTAACCATACCCCTTCATAAAACACTAACTCCTAACCGCTAACCCTAACACTAACCAAAAATCCAAATCACTAATCCCTAACCCTAACGCTTAACCTTTACCCTAACCATTAGCCCTCACCCTACATCTTAACACTGACCCTAACCTTAACCTTTAACTCTAAGCCTAACCCTTAACCCTACTGTAAGCAAGACCCTTAATGCTAATGGGATCCCTTATCCCTAACCCTAACACTACAGCTAAAAATAACCCTAACCTTGGATCCTTAAACCTAACCCCTAACACTTACTTTAACCCATAACCCTAACCCTAATCCTAAGCATTAAACCTAACCCTGTCTCTTAACCCTAACGCTAGCCCTTACCCTAACGCCTAGATCTAACCCTAAATCTAACCTAC
Organism: Eulemur rufifrons; assembly: GCF_041146395.1. Taxonomy (NCBI): domain Eukaryota; kingdom Metazoa; phylum Chordata; class Mammalia; order Primates; family Lemuridae; genus Eulemur; species Eulemur rufifrons. The sequence continues at coordinate 81,655 of NW_027182873.1, read as the reverse complement.
CGCCTAATCCTAACCTTAAGCCCTAATGCTAACTCTAACCCTGAACCCTAAACCTACCCGTAACCCTTAACACTAACCCTATCCGTGAACCTTAACCCTGACCCTAACTATTTCCCGCACCCAAGCATTTAACGCTGACCCTAACCCTAATCCTTAATGATAACCCTAACACTAAACCCTCACCCTAAGCCCAACACTTAACCCTAATCCTATACCTTAACCCTAACCCTAACCTAACCCTAACCCTAACCCTAACCCCTAACCCTAACCCTAATCCCTAAACCTAACCCCTGACCCTGACCCTGACCCCTGACCCTGACACTGACCCTAACACTACCCCAAGCCCTAGCCCTAACCCTAACCCCTAACCCTAACCCTAACCCGTAACCCTAAACCTAACTCCTAGCCCTAGCCCTAGCCCTATAACTAGCCCTAACCCCTAACCCTAACCCTAACCCTAACCTAACCCTAACCCCTAACCCTAACCCCTAACCCAATTGTACCCTACACTATCCCTAACCCTAACCCCTAACCCCTAACTCTTAACCTTAACCCTAAGCGTTAACTCTCACGCTAACCTTTAATCCTAACCCTAATCCTAATCTTCATCACTAAATCTAACACTTAACCCTAACCCTGTACCATAACCTAACCCCTCTTCTTAACCCTAATCTTAAACCTCAACCCTAAACCAAAGTGTAACCGTTAAACCTAAGAGTAACCTTTAACACTAACCCTAATACCTAAGCCTAAGCCCTCACCCTAACACTAAACTTCATCCTTAACCCTAACCATAATCCAACCCTAAATCTCATTCTCACACTTCTTGCTTTCTTAGAGTTTAGAAAGCCTGCCATCATCCCATGCCATGGGTGAAAGGAGCCTCTACCACTGTGTCCTGCATGAAACCCACGGGCCCATACCCAGAGTATGATAGAGTGGGTTCCCGGTTACAATCCCAGCCCCCTAAACTCCCCCCGCCCGCCTAATGCAGACAGGGCCCATGCGCTAAGCAAAAACATACCTTTAACAGATAACCCTAACCCTGAACGTAACACCCAACCCTGTTTCTATTTCCCCCCTTAACACGTAAACCTCAAAGTGCGCCTAACTTTAACCTCTTATCCTAACGTTAATGCATAACCCATTTCCTGAGAACAACCGCTATCCCATAATTCTAACCCTATCTCCTAGTGATCACTGTGACACCTAATCCCTAACCCTAATTCTAAACCGCTAACCCTAACCGTAACCCTACCTACAACCCTAACACTGACAGTAACCCTTACTTCTAACCCCAACGCTATGCCTAACAAAAACCCTAACCCTTGACCCTAACCCTTCACCCTAATCCCTAAGCCTTACCCTAACCCTTAACCCTAATCCTAATCCTAACCATTAAACCTAACCCTAGCTCTTAAAGCTAACCCTAAACCTTACCCTCACGACTAGACCTAACCCTGACACTAACCTAGCACTTAACCCTAAGCAGAACCCCTAAAGCTAAGCCTGAACCCTATTCCTAACCCTAGCAGTAAACTTTAACCCTAAACCTAAGCCCAACCCGTAACCCTAATCCTATCCTTTTACCCTAAAACTAACCCCTAAACCTAACCCCTATACCTCACCCTACCTCTAACCCCAATCCTAATTCTAACCATACCCCTTCATAAAACACTAACTCCTAACCGCTAACCCTAACACTAACCAAAAACCCTAATCACTAATCCCTAACCCTAACGCTTAACCTTTACCCGAACCGTTAACCCTCACCCTAAATCTTAACACTGACCCTAACCTTAACCTTTAACTCTAAGCCTAACCCTTAACCCTACAGTAAGGAAGACCCTTAATGCTAATGGGATCCCTTTTCCGTAACCCTAACACTACAGCTAAAAATAACAGTAACCTTTCATCCTTAAACCTAACCCCTAACACTTACTTTAACCCCAAACCCTAACCCTATGCCTAAGCATTAAACCTAACCCTATCTCTTAACCCTAACGCTAGCCTTTACCCGAACGCCTAGATCTAACCCTAAATCGAACCTACCGCCTAATCCTAACCTTAAGCCCTAATGCTAACTCTAACCCTCAACCCTAAACCTACCCGTAACCCTTAACACTAACCCTATCCGTGAACCTTAACTCTGACCCTAACCATTACCCGCACCCAGGCATTTAACCCTGACCCTACCCCTAGTCCTTAATGATAACCCTAACACTAAACCCTAACCCTAAGGCCAACACTTAACCCTAATCCTATCCCTTATCCCTAACCCTAACCCTAACCCTAATGCTAACCCCAAAACGTAACCCTAACCGTCACCAGTAAACCTAACCCTAACCTCTAACACAAACCATAGCACATAACTCTAACCCTAAAACTAACCCTAACCCTAAACCTAACCTTAAACCCTAACTCTTAACCTTAACCCTAAGCGTTAACTCTCACGCTATCCTATAATCCTAACCCTAATCCTAATCTTCAACCCTAAACCTTACACTTAACCCTAACCCTGTACCAAACCCTAACCCCTCATCTTAACCCTAACCGTAAACCTCAACCCTAAACCAAAGTGTAACCGTTAAACCTAAGAGTAACCTTTAACCCTAACCCTAATCCCTAACCCTAAGCCCTCACCCTAACACTAAACTTCATCCTTAACCCTAACCAGAATCCTAACCCTAAATCTAATTCTCAGACTTCTTTCTTTCTTAGAGTTTAGAAAGCCTGCAATCCTCCCATGCCATGCGTGAAAGGAGGCTCTACCACTGTGTCCTGTATGAAACCCACGGGCCCATACCCAGAGTATGATAGAGTGGGTTCCCGGGTACAATCCCAGCCCCCAAAACTCCCCCCCGCCCGCCTAATGCAGACAGGGCCCGTGCGCTAAGCATAAACAATACCTTTAACAGATAACCCTAACCCTGAACATAACACCCAACCCTGTTCCTATTTCTACCCTTAACACGTAAACTTCACCGTGCGCCTAACTTTAACCTCTTATCCTAACGTTAATGCATAACCCATTTCCTGAGAACAACCCCTATCCCATAATTCTAACCCTATCTCCTAGTCATCACTGGGACACCTAATCCCTAACCCTAATTCCAAACCGCTAACCCTAACCGTAACCCTACCTACAACCCTAACACTGACAGTAACCCTTACTTCTAACCCCAACGCTATGCCTAACAAAAACCCTAACCCTTGACCCTAACCCTTCACCCTAACCCCTAAGACTTACCCTAACCCTTAACCCTAATCCTAATCCTAACCATTAAACCTAACCCTAGCTCTTAAAGCTAACCCTAAACCTTACCCTCACGACTAGACCTAACCCTGACACTAACCTAAAACTTAACCCTCACCAGAACCCCTAAAGCTAACCCTGAACCCTATCCCTAACCCTAGCAGTAAACTTTAACCCTAAACCTAAGCCCAACCCGTAACCCTAATCCTATCCTTTTACCCTAAAACTAACCCCTAAACCTAACCCCTATACCTCAACCTAACTCTAACCCCAATCCTAATTCTAACCATAACCCTTCATAAAACACTAACCGCTAACCTAACACTAACCAAAAACCCTAATCACTAATCCCTAACCCTAACACTTAACCTTTACCCTAACCGTTAACCCTCACCCTAAATCTTAACACTGACCCTAACCTTAACTTTTAACTCTAAGCCTAACCCTTAACCCTACAGTAAGGAAGACCCTTAATGCTAATGGGATCCCTTATCCCTAACCCTAACACTACAGCTAAAAAGAACACTAACCTTTGATCCTTAAACCTAACCCCTAACACTTACTTTAACCCCAAACCCTAACCCTAATCCTAAGCATTAAACCTAACCCTATCTCTGAACCCTAACGCTAGCCTTTCCCTAACGCCTAGATCTAACCCTAAATCGAACCTACCGCCTAATCCTAAACTTAAGCCCTAAAGCTAACTCTAACCCTGAACCCTAAACCTACCCGTAACCCTTAACACGAACCCTATCCGTGAACCTTAACCCTGACCCTAACCATTACCCGCACCCAAGCATTTAACACTGACCCTACCCCTAATCCTTAATGATAACACTAACACTAAACCGTAACCCTAAGCCCAACACTTAACCCTAATCCTATCCCTTAACCCTAACCCTAACGCAAACCCCTAAACGTAACCCTCACCGTGACCAGTAAACCTAACCTTAACCTCTAACACAAACCATAGCACATAACTCTAACCCTAAAACTAAACCTAACCCCAACCCTAACCCTAAACCCTAACTCTTAACCTTAACCCTAAGCGTTAACTCTCACGCTAACCTTTAATCCTAACCCTAATCCTAATCTTCAACCCTAAACCTAACACTTAACCCTAACCCTGTACCAAACCCTAACCCCTCATCTTAACCCTAACCGTAAACCTCAACCCTAAACCAAAGTGTAGCCGTTAAACCTAAGAGTAGCCTTTAACCCTAACCCTAATCCCTAACCCTAAGCCCTCACCCTAACACTAAACTTCATCCTTAACCCTAACCATAATCCTACCCCTAAATCTAATTCTCAGACTTCTTTCTTTCTTAGAGTTTAGAAAGCCTGCCATCCTCCCATGCCATGCGTGAAAGGAGGCTCTACCACTGTGTCCTGCATGAAACCCACGGGCCCATACCTAGAGTATGATAGAGTGGGTTCCCGGGTACAATCCCAGCCCCCTAAACTCCCCCCGCCCGCCTAATGCAGACAGGGCCCGTGCGCTAAGCATAAACAATACCTTTAACAGATAACCCTAACCCTGAACATAACACCCAACCCTGTTCCTATTTCTCCCCTTAACACGTAAACCTCACCGTGCGCCTAACTTTAACCTCTTATCCTAACGTTAATGCATAACCCATTTCCTGAGAACAACCCCATCCCATAATTCTAACCCTATCTCCTACTCATCACTGTGACACCTAATCCCTAACCCTAATTCTAAACTGCTAACCCTAACCGTAACCCTACCTACAACCCTAACACTGACAGTAACCCTTACTTCTAACCCCAACGCTATGCCTAACAAAAACCCTAACCCTTGACCCTAACCCTTCACCCTAACCCCTAAGCCTTACCCTAACCCTTAACCCTAATCCTAATCCTAACCATTAAACCTAACCCTAGCTCTTAAAGCCCACCCTAAACCTTACCCTCACGACTAGACCTAACCCTGACACTAACCTAACACCTAACCCTAACCAGAACCCCTAAAGCTAAGCCTGAAACCTATCCCTAACCTTAGCAGTAAACTTTAACCCTAAACCTAAGCCCAACCTGTAACCCTAATCCTATCCTTTTACCCTAAAACTAACCCCTAAACCTAACCCCTATACCTCACCCTAACTCTAACCCCAATCCTAATTCTAAACATACCCCTTCATAAAACACTAACTCCTAACCGCTAACCCTAACACTAACCAAAAAGCCTAATCACTAATCCCTAACCCTAACGCTGAACCTTTACCCTAACTGTTAGCCCTCACTCTAAATCTCAACACTGACCCTAACCTTAACCTTTAACTCTAAGCCTAACCCTTAATCCTACAGTAAGGAAGACCATTAATGCTAATGGGATCCCTTATCCCTAACCCTAACACTACAGCTAAAAATAACCCTAAGCTTTGATCCTGAAACCTAAGCCCTAACACTTACTTTAACCCCAAACCCTAACCCTAATCCTAAGCATTAAACCCTACCCTATCTCTTAACCCTAACGCTAGCCCTTACCCTAACGCCTAGATCTAACCCTAAGTCTAACCTACCGCCTAATCCTAACCTTAAGCCCTAAGGCTAACTCTAACCTTGAACCCTAAACCTACCCGTAACCCTTAACACTAACCCTATCCGTGAACCTTAACCCTGACCCTAACTATGACCCGCACCCAAGCATTTAACCCTGACCCTAACCCTAATCCTTAATGCTAACCCTAACACTAAACCCTAACCCTAAGCCCAACACTTATCCCTAATCCTATCCCTTAACCCTAACCCTAATCCTAATGCTACCCCCTAAACGTAACCCTAACCGTGACCAGTAAACCTAACCCTAACCTGTGACACAAAGCGTAGCTCATAACTCTAACCCTAAATCTAACCCTAAACCTAACCCTAAACCCTAACTCTTAACCTTAACCCTAAGCGTTAACTCTCACGCTAACCTTTAATCCTAACCCTAATCCTAATCTTCAACCCTAAACCTAACACTTAACCCTAACCCTGTACCAAACCCTAACCCCTCATCTTAACCCTAACCGTAAATCTCAACCCTATACCAAAGTGTAACCATTAAACCTAAGAGTAACCTTTAACCCTAACCCTAATCCCTAACCCTAAGCCCTAACTCTAACACTAAACTTCATCCTTAACCCTAACCAGAATCCTAACCCTAAATCTAATTCTCAGACTTCTTGCTTTCTTAGAGTTTAGAAAGCCTGCAATCCTCCCATGCCATGCGTGAAAGGAGGCTCTACCTCTGCGTCCTGCATGAAACCAACGGGCTCATACCCAGAGTATGATAGAGTGGGTTCCCGGGTACAATCCCAGCCCCCTAAACTCCCCCCGCCCGCCCAATGCAGACAGGGCCCGTGCGCTAAGCATAAACAATACCTTTAACAGATA
>NW_027182873.1:62500-65000 GCF_041146395.1 Eulemur rufifrons | reverse complement strand
ACCCTAATCCTAATCTTCAACCCTAAACCTAACACTTAACCCTAACCCTGTACCAAACACTAACCCCTCATCTTAACCCTAACCGTAAACCTCAACCCTAAACCAAAGTGTAACCGTTAAACCTAAGATTAACCTTTAAACCTAACCCTAATCCCTAACCCTAAGCCCTCACCCTAACACTAAACTTCATCCTTGACCTTAACCATAATCCTATCCCTAAATCTAATTCTCAGACTTCTTGCTTTCTTAGAGTTTAGAAAGCCTGCAATCCTCCCATTCCATGCGTGAAAGGAGGCTCTACCACTGTATCCTGCATGAAACCCACGGGCCCATACCCAGGGTAGGATAGAGTGGTTTCCCGGGTACAATCCCAGCCCGCTAAACTCCCCCCGCCCGCCTAATGCAGACAGGGCCCGGGTGCTAAGCATAAACAATACCTTTAACAGATAACCCTAACCCTGAACATAACACCCAACCCTGTTCCTATTTCTCCCCTTAACACGTAAACCTCACCGTGCGCCTAACTTTAACCTCTTATCCTAACGTTAATGCATAACCCATTTCCTGAGAACAACCCCTATCCCATAATTCTAACCCTATCTCCTAGTCATCACTGTGACACCTAATCCCTAACCCTAATTCTAAACCGCTAACCCTAACCGTAACCCTACCTACAACCCTAACACTGACAGTAACCCTTACTTCTAACCCCAACGCTATGCCTAACATAAACCCTAACCCTTGACCCTATCCCTTCACCCTAACCCCTAAGCCTTACCCTAACCCTTAACCCTAATCCTAATCCTAACCATTAAACCTAACCCTAGCTCTTAAAGCTAACCCTAAACCTTACCCTCACGACAAGACCTAACCCTGACACTAACTTAACACCTAACCTCAACCAGAACCCCTAAAGCTAACCCTGAACCCTATCCCTAACCCTAGCACTAAACTTTAACCCTAAAGCTAAGCCCAACCCGTAACCCTAATCCTATCCTTTTACCCTAAAACTAACCCCTAAACCTAACCCCTATACCTCACCCTAACTCTAACCCCAATCCTAATTCTAACCATACCCCTTCATAAAACACTAACACCTAATCGCTAACCCTAACACTAACCAAAATCCCTAATCACTAATCCCTAACCCTAACGCTTAAACTTTACCCTAACCGTTAACCCTCACCCTAAATCTTAACACTGACCCTAACCTTAACCTTTAACTCTAAGCCTAACCCTTAACCCTACAGTAAGGAAGACCCTTAATGCTAATGGGATCCCTTATCCCTAACCCTAACACTACAGCTAAAAATAACCCTAACCTTTGATCCTGAAACCTAACCCCTAACACTTACTTTAACCCCAAACCCTAACCCTAATCCTAAGCATTAAACCTAACCCTATCTCTTAACCCTAACGCTAGCCCTTACCCGAACGCCTAGATCTAACCCTAAATCGAACCTACCGCCTAATCCTAACCTTAAGCCCTAATGCTAACTCTAACCCTGAACCCTAAACCTACCCGTAACCCTTAACACTAACCCTATCCGTGAACCTTAACCCTGACCCTAACCATTACCCGCACCCAGGCATTTAACCCTGAACCTACCCCTAGTCCTTAATGATAACCCTAACACTAAACCCTAACCCTAAGGCCAACACTTAACCGTAATCCTATCCCTTAACCCTAACCCTAACCCTAACCCTAATGCTAACCCCTAAACGTAACCCTAACCGTCACGAGTAAACCTAACCCTAACCTCTAACACAAACCATAGCACATAACTCTAACCCTAAAACTAACCCTAACCCTAAACCTAACCCTAAACCCTAACTCTTAACCTTAACCCTAAGCGTTAACTCTCACGCTATCCTATAATCCTAACCCTAATCCTAATCTTCAACCCTAAACCTTACACTTAACCCTAACCCTGTACCAAACCCTAACCCCTCATCTTAACCCTAACCGTAAACCTCAACCCTAAACCAAAGTGTAACCGTTAAACCTAAGAGTAACCTTTAACCCTAACCCTAATCCCTAACCCTAAGCCCTCACCCTAACACTAAACTTCATCCTTAACACTAACCATAATCCTAACCCTAAATCTAATTCTCAGACTTCTTGCTTTCTTAGAGTTTAGAAAGCCTGCAATCCTCCCATGCCATGCGTTAAAGGAGGCTCTACCACTGTGTCCTGTATGAAACCCACGGGCCCATACCCAGAGTATGATAGAGTGGGTTCTCGGGTACAAACCCAGCCCCCAAAACTCCCCCCCGCCCGCCTAATGCAGACAGGGCCCGTGCGCTAAGCATAAACAATACCTTTAACAGATAACCCTAACCCTGAACATAACACCCAACCCTGTTCCTATTTCTCCCCTTAACACGTAAACTTCACGGTGCGCCTAACTTTAACCTCTTATCCTAACGTTAATGCATAACCCATTTCCTGAGAACAACCCCTATCCCATAATTCTAACCCTATCTCCTAGTCATCACT
>NW_027182873.1:15000-20000 GCF_041146395.1 Eulemur rufifrons | reverse complement strand
CACCCTAACACTAAACTTCATCCTTGACCTTAACCATAATCCTATCCCTAAATCTAATTCTCAGACTTCTTGCTTTCTTAGAGTTTAGAAAGCCTGCAATCCTCCCATGCCATGCGTGAAAGGAGGCTCTACCACTGTGTCCTGCATGAAACCAACGGGCCCATACCCAGGGTATGATAGAGTGGTTTCCCGGGTACAATCCCAGCCCGCTAAACTCCCTCCACCCGCCTAATGCAGACAGGGCCCGTGTGCTAAGCATAAACAATACCTTTAACAGATAACCCTAACCCTGAACATAACACCCAACCCTGTTCTTATTTCTCCCCTTAACACGTAAACCTCACCGTGCGCCTAACTTTAACCTCTTATCCTAACGTTAATGCATAACCCATTTCCTGAGAACAACCCCTATCCCATAATTCTAACCCTATCTCCTAGTCATCACTGTGACACCTAATCCCTAACCCTAATTCTAAACCGCTAACCCTAACCGTAACCCTACCTACAACCCTAACACTGACAGTAACCCTTACTTCTAACCCCAATGCTATGCCTAACATAAACCCTAACCCTTGACACTATCCCTTCACCCTAACCCCTAAGCCTTACCCTAACCCTTAACCCTAATCCTAATCCTAACCATTAAACCTAACCCTAGCTCTTAAAGCTAACCCTGAACCTTACCCTCACGACTAGACCTAACCCTGACACTAACCTAACACCTAACCCTAACCAGAACCCCTAAAGCTAACCCTGAACCCTATCCCTAACCCTAGCACTAAACTTTAACCCTAAAGCTAAGCCCAACCCGTAACCCTAATCCTATCCTTTTACCCTAAAACTAACCCCTAAACCTAACCCCTATACCTCACCCTAACTCTAACCCCAATCCTAATTCTAACCATACCCCTTCATAAAACACTAACACCTAATCGCTAACCCTAACACTAACCAAAATCCCTAATCAATAATCCCTAACCCTAACGCTTAACCTTTACCCTAACCGTTAACCCTCACCCTAAATCTTAACACTGACTCTAACCTTAACCTTTAACTCTAAGCCTAACCCTTAACCCTACAGTAAGGAAGACCCTTAATGCTAATGGGATCCCTTATCCCTAACCCTAACACTACAGCTAAAAATAACAGTAACTTCTCATCCTTAAACCTAACCCCTAACACTTACTTTAACCCCAAACCCTAACCCTAATCCTAAGCATTAAACCTAACCCTATCTCTTAACCCTAACGCTAGCCCTTACCCGAACGCCTAGATCTAACCCTAAATCGAACCTACCGCCTAATCCTAACCTTAAGCCCTAATGCTAACTCTAACCCTGAACCCTAAACCTACCCGTAACCCTTAACACTAACCCTATCCGTGAACCTTAACCCTGACCCTAACCATTACCCGCACCCAGGCATTTAACCCTGACCCTACCCCTAGTCCTTAATGATAACCCTAACACTAAACCCTAACCCTAAGGCCAACACTTAACCGTAATCCTATCCCTTAACCCTAACCCTAACCCTAACCCTAATGCTAACCCCTAAACGTAACCCTAACCGTCACCAGTAAACCTAACCCTAACCTCTAACACAAACCATAGCACATAACTCTAACCCTAAAACTAACCCTAACCCTAAACCTAACCCTAAACCCTAACTCTTAACCTTAACCCTAAGCGTTAACTCTCACGCGATCCTATAATCCTAACCCTAATCCTAATCTTCAACCCTAAACCTTACACTTAACCCTAACCCTGTACCAAACCCTAACCCCTCATCTTAACCCTAACCGTAAACCTCAACCCTAAACCAAAGTGTAACCGTTAAACCTAAGAGTAACCTTTAACCCTAACCCTAATCCCTAACCCTAAGCCCTCACCCTAACACTAAACTTCATCCTTAACACTAACCATAATCCTAACCCATAATCTAATTCTCAGACTTCTTGCTTTCTTAGAGTTTAGAAAGCCTGCAATCCTCCCATGCCATGCGTTAAAGGAGGCTCTACCACTGTGTCCTGTATCAAACCCACGGGCCCATACCCAGAGTATGATAGAGTGGGTTCCCGGGTACAAACCCAGCCCCCAAAACTCCCCCCCGCCCGCCTAATGCAGACAGGGCCCGTGCGCTAAGCATAAACAATACCTTTAACAGATAACCCTAACCCTGAACATAACACCCAACCCTGTTCCTATTTCTCCCCTTAACACGTAAACTTCACGGTGCGCCTAACTTTAACCTCTTATCCTAACGTTAATGCATAACCCATTTCCTGAGAACAACCCCTATCCCATAATTCTAACCCTATCTCCTAGTCATCACTGTGACACCTAATCCCTAACCCTAATTCTAAACCGCTAACCCTAACCGTAACCCTACCTACAACCCTAACACTGACAGTAACCGTTACTTCTAACCCCAACGCTATGCCTAACAAAAACCCTAACCCTTGACCCTAACCCTTCACCCTAACCCCTTAGACTTACCCTAACCCTTAACCCTAATCCTAATCCTAACCATTAAACCTAACCCTAGCTCTTAAAGCTAACCCTAAACCTTACCTTCACGACTAGACCTAACCCTGACACTAACCTAACACTTAACCCTCACCAGAACCCCTAAAGCTAACCCTGAAACCTATCCCTAAACCTAGCAGTAAACTTTAACCCTAAACCTAAGCCCAACCCGTAACCCTAATCCTATCCTTTTACCCTAAAACTAACCCCTAAACCTAACCCCTATACCTCACCCTAACTCTAACCCCAATCCTAATTCTAACCATACCCCTTCATAAAACACTAACCGCTAACCTAACGCTAACCAAAAACCCTAATCACTAATCCCTAACCCTAACACTTAACCTTTACCCTAACCGTTAACCCTCACCCTAAATCTTAACACTGACCCTAACCTTAACCTTTAACTCTAAGCCTAACCCTTAACCCTACAGTAAGGAAGACCCTTAATGCTAATGGGATCCCTTATCCCTAACCCTAACACTACAGCTAAAAATAACCCTAACCTTTGATCCTTAAACCTAACCCCTAACACTTACTTTAACCCCAAACCCTAACCCTAATCCTAAGCATTAAACCTAACCCTATCTCTGAACCCTAACGCTAGCCCTTACCCTAACGCCTAGATCTAACCCTAAATCGAATCTACCGCCTAATCCTAACCTTAAGCCCTAATGCTACCTCTAACCCTGAACCCTAAACCTACCCGTAACCCTTAACACTAACCCTATCCGTGAACCTTAACCCTGACCCTAACCATTACCCGCACCCAAGCATGTAACCCTGACCCTAACCCTAATCCTTAATGATAACACTAACACTAAACCCTAACCCTAAGCCCAACACTTAACCCTAATCCTATCCCTTAACCCTAACCCTAACGCAAACCCCTAAACATAACCCTAACCGTGACCAGTAAACCTAACCTTAACCTCTAACACAAACCATAGCACATAACTCTAACCCTAAAACTAAACCTAACCCCAACCCTAACCCTAAACCCTAACTCTTAACCTTAACCCTAAGCGTTAACTCTCACGCTAACCTTTAATCCTAACCCTAATCCTAATCTTCAACCCTAAACCTAACACTTAACCCTAACCCTGTACCAAACCCTAACCCCTCATCTTAACCCTAACCGTAAACCTCAACCCTAAACCAAAGTGTAGCCGTTAAACCTAAGAGTAGCCTTTAACCCTAACCCTAATCCCTAACCCTAAGTCCTCACCCTAACACTAAACTTCATCCTTAACCCTAACCATAATCGTACCCCTAAATCTAATTCTCAGACATCTTGCTTTCTTAGAGTTTAGAAAGCCTGCCATCCTCCCATGCCATGCGTGAAAGGAGGCTCTACCACTGTGTCCTGCATGAAACCCACGGGCCCATACCCAGAGTATGATAGAGTGGGTTCCCGGGTACAATCCCAGCCCCCTAAACTCCCCCCGCCCGCCTAATCCAGACAGGGCCCGTGCGCTAAGCATAAACAATACCTTTAACAGATAACCCTAACCCTGAACATAACACCCAACCCTGTTCCTATTTCTCCCCTTAACACGTAAACCTCACCGTGCGCCTAATTTTAACCTCTTATCCTAACGTTAATGCATAACCCATTTCCTGAGAACAACCCCATCCCATAATTCTAACCCTATCTCCTAGTCATCACTGTGACACCTAATCCCTAACCCTAATTCTAAACCGCTAACCCTAACCGTAACCCTACGTACAACCCTGACACAGACAGTAACCCTTACTTCTAACCCCAACGCTATGCCTAACAAAAACCCTAAACCTTCACCCTAACCCCTAAGCCTTACCCTAACCCTTAACCCTAATCCTAATCCTAACCATTAAACCTAACCCTAGCTCTTAAAGCTAACCCTAAACCTTACCCTCACGACTAGACCTAACCCTGACACTAACCTATCACCTAACCCTAACCAGAACCCCTAAAGCTAAGCCTGAACCCTATCCCTAACCCTAGCAGTAAACTTTAACCCTAAACCTAAGCCCAACCCGTAACCCTAATCCTATCCTTTTACCCTAAAACTAACCCCTAAACCTAACCCCTATACCTCACCCTAACTCTAACCCCAATCCTAATTCTAACCATACCCCTTCATAAAACAATAACTCCTAACCGCTAACCCTAACACTAACCAAAAATCCTAATCACTAATCCCTAACCCTAACGCTTAACCTTTACTCTAACCGTTAACCCTCACCCTAAATCTTAACACTGACCCTAACCTGAACCTTTAACTCTAAGCCTAACCCTTAACCCTACAGTAAGGAGGACCCTTAATGCTAATGGGATCCCTTATCCCTAACCCTAACACTACAGCTAAAAATAATCCTAACCTTTGATCCTTAAACCTAACCCCTAACACTTACATTAACCCCAAACCCTAACCCTAATCCTAAGCATTAAACCTAATCCTATCTCTTAACCCTAAAGCTAGCCCTTACCCTA
>NW_027182873.1:0-7500 GCF_041146395.1 Eulemur rufifrons | reverse complement strand
TAAACCAAAGTGTAACCGTTAAACCTAAGAGTAACCTTTAACCCTAACCCTAATACCTAAGCCTAAGCCCTCACCCTAACACTAAACTTCATCCTTAACCCTAACCATAATCCAACACTAAATCTCATTCTCACACTTCTTGCTTTCTTAGAGTATAGAAAGCCTGCCATCCTCCCATGCCATGGGTGAAAGGAGGCTCTACCACTGTGTCCTGCATGAATCCCACGGGCCAATACCCAGAGTATGATAGAGTGGGTTCCCGGGTACAATCCCAGCCCCCTAAACTCCCCCCGCCCGCCTAATGCAGACAGGGCCCGTGCGCTAACCATAAACAATACCTTTAACAGATAACCCTAACCCTGAACATAACACCCAACCCTGTTCCTATTTCTCCCCTTAACACGTAAACCTCACCGTGCGCCTAACTTTAACCTCTTATCCTAACGTTAATGCATAACCCATTTCCTGAGAACAACCGCTATCCCATAATTCTAACCCTATCTCCTAGTCATCACTGTGACACCTAATCCCTAACCCTAATTCTAAACCGCTAACCCTAACCGTAACCCTACCTACAACCCTAACACTGACAGTAACCCTTACTTGTAACCCCAACGCTATGCCTAACAAAAACCCTAACCCTTGACCCTAACCCTTCACCCTAACCCCTAAGCCTTACCCTAACCCTTAACCCTAATCCTAATCCTAACCATTAAACCTAACCCTAGCTCTTAAAGCTAACCCTAAATCTTACCCTCACGACTAGACCTAACGCTGACACTAACCTAACACCTAACCCTAACCAGAACCCCTAAAGCTAACCCTGAACCCTATCCCTAACCCTAGCAGTAAACTTTAACCCTAAACCTAAGCCCAACCCGTATCCCTTATCCTATCCTTTTACCCTAAAACTAACCCCTAAACCTAACCCCTATACCTCACCCTAACTCTAACCCCAATCCTAATTCTAACCATATCCCTTCATAAAACACTAACTCCTAACCGCTAACCCTAACACTAACCAAAAACCATAATCACTAATCCCTAACCCTAACGCTTAACCTTTACCCTAACCGTTAACCCTCACCCTAAATCTTAACACTGACCCTAACCTTAACCTTTAACTCTAAGCCTAACCCTTAACCCTACAGAAAGGAAGACCCTTAATGCTAATGGGATCCCTTATCCCTAACCCTAACACTACAGCTAAAAATAACCCTAACCTTTGATCCTTAAACCTAACCCCTAACACTTACTTTAACCCCAAACCCTGACCCTAATCCTAAGCATTAAACCTAACCCTATCTCTTAACCCTAACGCTAGCCCTTACCCTAATGCCTAGATCTAACCCTAAATCGAACCTACCGCCTAATCCTAACCTTAAGCCCTAATGCTCACTCTAACCCTGAACCCTAAACCTACCCGTAACCCTTAACACTAACCCTATCCGTGAACCTTAACCCTGACCCTAACCATTACCCGCCCCCAAGCATTTAACCCTGACACTACCCCTAATCCTTAATGATAAACCTGACACTAAACCCTCACCCTACTCCCAACACTTAACCCTAATCCTATCCCTTAACCCTAACCCTAATGCTAACCCCTAAACGTAACCCTCACCGTGACCAGTAAACCTAACCCTAACCTCTAACACAAACCATAGCACATAACTCTAACCCTAACACTAACCCTAAACCTAAACCTAACACCTAATTCTTAAGCTTAACACTAAGCCTTAACTCTCACGCTAACCTTTAATCCTAACCCTAATCCTAATCTTCAACCCTAAACCTAACACTTAACCCTAACCCTGTACCAAACCCTAACCCCTCATCTTAACCCTAACCGTAAACCTCAACCCTAAAAAAAAGTGTAACCGTTAAACCTAAGAGTAACCTTTAACCCTAACCCTAAGCCCTAACCCTAAGCCCTCACCCTAACACTAAACTTCATCCTTAACCCTAACCATAATCCTAACCCTAAATCTAATTCTCAGACTTCTTGCTTTCTTAGAGTTTAGAAAGCCTGCAATCCTCCCATGCCATGCGTGAAAGGAGGCTCTACCACTGTGTCCTGCATGAAACCCACGGGCCCATACCCAGAGTATGATAGAGTGGGTTCCCGGGTACAATCCCAGCCCCCTAAACTCTCCCCGCCCGCCTAATGCAGACAGGGCCCGTGCGCTAAGCATAAACAATACCTTTAACAGATAACCCTAACCCTGAACATAACACCCAACCCTGTTCCTATTTCTCCCCTTAACACGTTAACCTCACCGTGCGCCTAACTTTAACCTCTTATCCTAACGTTAATGCATAACCCATTTCCTGAGAACAACCCCTATCCCATAATTCTAACCCTATCTCCTAGTCATCACTGTGACACCTAATCCCTAACCCTAATTCTAAACCGCTAACCCTAACCGTAACCCTACCTACAACACTAACACTGACAGTAACCCTTACTTCTAACCCCAACGCTATGCCTAACAAAAACCCTAACCCTTCACCCTAACCCCTAAGCCTTACCCTAACCCTTAACCATAATCCTAATCCTAAACATTAAACCTAACCCTAGCTCTTAAAGATAACCCTGAACCTTGCCCTCACGACTAGACCTAACCCCGACACTAACCTAACACCTAACACTAAGCAGAACCCCTAAAGCTAAGCCTGAACCCTATCCCTAACCCTAGCAGTAAACTTTAACCCTAAACCTAAGCCCAACCCGTAACCCTAATCCTATCCTTTTACCCTAAAACTAACCCCTAAACCTAACCCCTATACCTCACCCTAACTCTAACCCCAATCCTAATTCTAACCATACCCCTTCATAAAACACTAACTCCTAACCGCTAACCCTAACACTAACCAAAAACCCTAATCACTAATCCCTAACCCTAACGCTTAACCTTTACCCTAACCGTTAACCCTCACCGTAAATCTTAACACTGACCCTAACATTAACCTTTAACTCTAAGCCTAACCCTTAACCCTACAGTAAGGAAGACCCTTAATGCTAATGGGATCCCTTTTCCGTAACCCTAACACTACAGCTAAAAATAACCCTAACCTTTGATCCTTAAACCTAACCCCTAACACTTACTTTAACCCCAAACCCTAACCCTAATCCTAAGCATTAAACCTAACCCTATCTCTGAACCCTAACGCTAGCCCTTACCCTAACGCCTAGATCTAACCCTAAATCGAATCTACCGCCTAATCCTAACCTTAAGCCCTAATGCTAACTCTAACCCTGAACCCTAAACCTACCCGTAACCCTTAACACTAACCCTATCCGTGAACCTTAACCCGACCCTAACCATTACCCGCACCCAAGCATTTAACCCTGAACCTACCCCTAATCCTTAATGATAACACTAACACTAAACCCTAACCCTAAGCCCAACACTTAACCCTAATCCTATCCCTTAACCCTAACCCTAACGCAAACCCCTAAACGTAACCCTAACCGTGACCAGTAAACCTAACCCTAACCTCTAACACAAAGCGTATCTCATAACTCTAACCCTAAATCTAACCCTAACCCCTACCCTAACCCTAAACCCTAACTCTTAACCTTAACCCTAAGCGTTAACTCTCACGCTAACCATTAATCCTAACCCTAATCCTAATCTTCAACCCTAAACCTAACACTTAACCCTAACCCTGTACCAAACCCTAACCCCTCATCTAAACCCTAACCGTAAACCTCAACCCTATACCAAAGTGTAACCATTAAACCTAAGAGTAACCTTTAACCCTAACCCTAATCCCTAACCCTAAGCCCTCACCCTAACACTAAACTTCATCCTTAACCCTAACCATAATCCTAACCCTAAATCTAATTCTCAGACTTCTTGCTTTCTTAGAGTTTAGAAAGCCTGCAATCGTCCAATGCCATGCGTGAAAGGAGGCTCTACCTCTGCGTCCTGCATGAAACACACGGGCTCATACCCAGAGTATGATAGAGTGGGTTCCCGGGTACAATCCCAGTCCCCTAAACTCCCCCCGCCCGCCCAATGCAGACAGGGTCCGTGCGCTAAGCATAAACAATACCTTTAACAGATAACCCTAACCCTGAACATAACACCCAACCCTCTTCCTATTTCTCCCCTTAACACGTAAACCACACCGTGCGCCTAACTCTAACCTCTTATCCTAACGTTAATGCATAACCCATTTCCTGAGAACAACCCCTATCCCATAATTCTAACCCTATCTCCTAGTCATCACTGTGACACCTAATCCCTAACCCTAATTCTAAACCGCTAACCCTAACCGTAACCCTACCTACAACCCTGACACTGACAGTAACCCTTACTTCTAACCCCAACGCTATGCCTAACAAAAACCCTAAACCTTCACCCTAACCCCTAAGCCTTACCCTAACCCTTAACCCTAATCCTAATCCTAACCATTAAACCTAACCCTAGCTCTTAAAGCTAACCCTAAACCTTACCCTCACGACTAGACCTAACGCTGACACTAACCTAACACCTAACCCTAACCAGAACCCCTAAAGCTAACCCTGAACCCTATCCCTAACCCTAGCAGTAAACTTTAACCCTAAACCTAAGCCCAACCCGTAACCCTAATCCTATCCTTTTACCCTAAAACTAACCCCTAAACCTAACCCCTATACCTCACCCTAACTCTAACCCCAATCCTAATTCTAACCATACCCCTTCATAAAACACTAACTCCTAACCGCTAACCCTAACACTAACCAAAAATCCTAATCACTAATCCCTAACCCTAACGCTTAACCTTTACCCTAACCGTTAACCCTCACCGTAAATCTTAACACTGACCCTAACCTGAACCTTTAACTCTAAGCCTAACCCTTAACCCTACAGTAAGGAAGACCCTTAATGCTAATGGGATCCCTTATCCCTAACCCTAACACTGCAGCTAAAAATAACCCTAACCTTGGATCCTTAAACCCAACCCCTAACACTTATTTAACCCCCAACCCTAACCCTAATCCTAAGCATTAAACCTATCCCTATCTCTTAACCCTAACGCTAGCCCTTACCCTAACGCCTAGATCTAACCCTAAATCAAACCTACCGCCTAATCCTAACCTTAAGCCCTAATGCTAACTCTAACCCTGAACCCTAAACCTACCCGTAACCCTTAACACTAACCCTATCCGTCAACCTTAACCCTGACCCTAACCATTACCCGCACCAAAGCATTTAACCCTGACCCTACCCCTAATCCTTAATGATAACCCTAACACTAAACCCTAACCTTAAGCCCAACACTTATCCCTAATCCTATCCCTTAACCCTAACCCTAATGCTACCCCCTAAACGTAACCTTAACCGTGACCAGTAAACCTAACCCTAACCTCTAACACAAACTTAGCACTAAACTAACTGAAACTAACCCTATCCCTAACCCTAACCCTAAACCCTAACTCTTAACCTTAACACTAAGCGTTAACTCTCACGCTAACCTTTAATCCTAACACTAATCCTAATCTTCAACCCTAAACCTAACACTTAACCCTAACGCTGTACCATAACCTAACCCCTCATCTTAACCCTAATCGTAAACCTCAACCCTAAACCAAAGTGTAACCGTTAAACCTAAGAGTAACCTTTAACACTAACCCTAATACCTAAGCCTAAGCCCTCACCCTAACACTAAACTTCATCCTTAACCCTAACCATAATCCAACCCTAAATCTCATTCTCACACTTCTTGCTTTCTTAGAGTATAGAAAGCCTGCCATCCTCCCATGCCATGGGTGAAAGGAGGCTCTACCACTGTGTCCTGCATGAATCCCACGGGCCAATACCCAGAGTATGATAGAGTGGGTTCCCGGGTACAATCCCAGCCCCCTAAACTCCCCCCGCCCGCCTAATGCAGACAGGGCCCGTGCGCTAACCATAAACAATACCTTTAACAGATAACCCTAACCCTGAACATAACACCCAACCCTGTTCCTATTTCTCCCCTTAACACGTAAACCTCCCCGTGCGCCTAACTTTAACCTCTTATCCTAACGTTAATGCATAACCCATTTCCTGAGAACAACCGCTATCCCATAATTCTAACCCTATCTCCTAGTCATCACTGTGACACCTAATCCCTAACCCTAATTCTAAACCGCTAACCCTAACCGTAACCCTACCTACAACCCTAACACTGACAGTAACCCTTACTTGTAACCCCAACGCTATGCCTAACAAAAACCCTAACCCTTGACCCTAACCCTTCACCCTAACCCCTAAGCCTTACCCTAACCCTTAACCCTAATCCTAATCCTAACCATTAAACCTAACCCTAGCTCTTAAAGCTAACCCTAAATCTTACCCTCACGACTAGACCTAACGCTGACACTAACCTAACACCTAACCCTAACCAGAACCCCTAAAGCTAACCCTGAACCCTATCCCTAACCCTAGCAGTAAACTTTAACCCTAAACCTAAGCCCAACCCGTAACCCTTATCCTATCCTTTTACCCTAAAACTAACCCCTAAACCTAACCCCTATACCTCACCCTAACTCTAACCCCAATCCTAATTCTAACCATATCCCTTCATAAAACACTAACTCCTAACCGCTAACCCTAACACTAACCAAAAACCATAATCACTAATCCCTAACCCTAACGCTTAACCTTTACCCTAACCGTTAACCCTCACCCTAAATCTTAACACTGACCCTAACCTTAACCTTTAACTCTAAGCCTAACCCTTAACCCTACAGAAAGGAAGACCCTTAATGCTAATGGGATCCCTTATCCCTAACCCTAACACTACAGCTAAAAATAACCCTAACCTTTGATCCTTAAACCTAACCCCTAACACTTACTTTAACCCCAAACCCTGACCCTAATCCTAAGCATTAAACCTAACCCTATCTCTTAACCCTAACGCTAGCCCTTACCCTAATGCCTAGATCTAACCCTAAATCGAACCTACCGCCTAATCCTAACCTTAAGCCCTAATGCTCACTCTAACCCTGAACCCTAAACCTACCCGTAACCCTTAACACTAACCCTATCCGTGAACCTTAACCCTGACCCTAACCATTACCCGCCCCCAAGCATTTAACCCTGACCCTACCCCTAATCCTTAATGATAAACCTGACACTAAACCCTCACCCCTACTCCCAACACTTAACCCTAATCCTATCCCTTAACCCTAACCCTAATGCTAACCCCTAAACGTAACCCTCACCGTGACCAGTAAACCTAACCCTAACCTCTAACACAAACCATAGCACATAACTCTAACCCTAAAACTAACCCTAAACCTAACCCTAACCCCTAATTCTTAAGCTTAACACTAAGCCTTAACTCTCACGCTAACCTTTAATCCTAACCCTAATCCTAATCTTCAACCCTAAACCTAACACTTAACCCTAACCCTGTACCAAACCCTAACCCCTCATCTTAACCCTAACCGTAAACCTCAACCCTAAAAAAAAAGTGTAACCGTTAAACCTAAGAGTAACCTTTAACCCTAACCCTAAGCCC